>NC_133435.1:8479700-8779700 GCF_011762505.2 Arvicanthis niloticus
ATTATCCATCTATGGCTATTATCAAACATGTGTCTTTTTCAGCATGACTTCCCCATGTGTTGTGATCTGACAGACAAAGATCATTAGCTTCTAAGTCAGACTTCAGTTCAAATCTTACTTGCATAATTTTGAATAATTTTCTTTCTTTCTTTCTTTCTTTCTTTCTTTTTTTGGTTTTTTGAATAATTTTCTTAAACCTCCCTGTTTCATTTTCTTCTCTTAAAATGGATAGAAATGCCATTAGCATTATTTATGCTACAGTATTATCTTAAGAATTAGATAGTTTATACAAAATAATTTGGTGTTTAAGAGGCCTATATTGAAATATAGATGCTATTTTTTTATTGGAGGAGACTACACTACTAAGAGGGAAAACATTACGTATATTAAGAAAGGAAACTGACAATTCCTGTTTTCTATTCGTGAGGACAACACCCATCACTTTGGAATACATTCTTGCTGGGGAAGAGCTTCTGACATAGCTCATCTTAGTAGTATACATGCACAAAAGAAGAAACATGTTGTAAAATGCCATTTTCATTTCCTTCAACGAGTTACACACCCTTATATTCCTGAGGAAAAGATCTGGATGAAAGAAGCTGTCAATAACATGTGAAGTCAGATCTCCCACCCACTCTTTTGCTATTAAGCCTTATTAGAACTTCTGCTAGCTCAGGAGAATTATGGATACACAGGGCCTCTTGATAAGAAGGCTTCCCACTATTCAGTGGACATAGGGTAGGATTCTCCTGACACAACACCATGAAACAAAAATATAGCAGAAAACAATAACTAAGAACATAAACAAAGAGATATAACCTAGAAAACACACACTTGGAACATGGCTCTGAGGAGTAACTCAGTCATAGCAAGGGTCTCCATACAGTGGTTACATATCTGAAGGGAAGTGCATGCAAACTTAAGTAGGTCTTTCATGTTTAGGGGGAGCAATCCCTCCTGTGTGGTTCTAGCTGTATTCCAGAAAGTTTGTAGCCAGGCTAAGAGTGATGCCAGGGTCTTGACATAAACATGAAAGACATATAAATTAGAACATACTAGCCATTTCCCTTTCTATGGTATTATGAAACACCACTCTATTAAACCAGAGTTTGCTTCTGGTATTCTTGGAAAATTCAAGGTAGAAGTATCTTGGTATTTAAGGAAATTGAGAGGAGGGCTTTTGATCTTACAAAAGTCCTCCTTTTCCCCAGGAATAGCCACCACATAGGTCCTCTCATATGAACCATTAATCAAGGAAATGCCCTCATGGACTTGCCTATGGGCCACCATGATGGAGTCACCCTCTCAACTAAGGTTCATTCCTCCACTGTAGCTTGTATCAAGTTGACAAAACAACAACAGCAAAACCAACTGGCACAGTGTGTGGGGAAGGAGGAAGTGCCTACCAAAGTCTGAAAGTTGCTTATTGGGAAGTAGTGCCCTCAAATACCTTTCAGCTACTCTACAGCCAAGTGTACTTGTACTTAGAAACTGGTTGTGTTTACTTTTTGAGACTTAGTCTTGTTAATCATCCTATGCTGACCTTTCTGTGCTTTGTAGATCTAATCTGACTCTTGATGCACAAACTTCAACCTAACATGTCTAGGATACATGTACCATTGTGCTCAGAGAGTCAACTACCTTTGGTGTGTCTTGCTTCACCTATCTTCCTCTCCCTAGGGCTGTAGAGCACTTAACCTTCATCATTGGTCCTACCAACTTTTCTCAAGATACAAAGCTGAGGAAAGAGCTTCTACTTGACAGGATATCAGTTTCTCAAGGGCATCTGTAGGCATCATCAACATGTTTTTGTTATATATACTCAACACTCTGTTATCATTATATAACTTACAACATTTCATTTTAATAGTAGCAGTACTAGGCCAGCAAAATGGTTCAGCAGTAAAAAGGCTTAGAGCCAAGTCTGTCTACCACAGTTCTATCTCTAGGACCCACACTGTTGAAGAAAAGAACCAACATCTGCAAGTGGAATCTGAGCTCTGCATGTGCACAATATTTGCATTCATACACATGCAGATAAATAAATAAATTTATTTTTTACAACAATAATAATACTAATTAAAATTTTATTGGAGCCCTTCCACCCCTCTCCTGGTCCTTGTGGCTGGGGAAAACACTTAGCTGGTCTGCTCCAGTGAGGACACCATATCCCGAGACATCCTAGAGGGGCCACTGAACTCAGAGCTGTGGGTAAGAACAGTCGCCCACTGCCCTTTGTCCCAGAGCTACAACTGGGAGCAGGGGGCACTCAGGACCCACCAGGCACCCAAACCCCACCCCTGTGGAATACCACTCCCCTTCTGCCCTTCACCTGGTCCTTGTGTCTGGGGCAGACACCTAGCTGGTCTGCTCCCATCAAGAAACCATATCACAAGACATCCTAGAGGAGCAACTGAACTCAGAGCAGGGACACCTAGCTGGTCTGCTCCTGTGAAGACACCTTATGCTGAGATATCCTAGAGGAAAAACCGCACCCATAGCAGCAGACACCTAGCTAGTCTGTGACCATGGAGACACCATATCCTAAGACATCCTAGAGGAGCCACTGTACTCAGAGCAGCTGGAACTCAGGATCACAGGATCACAGAGCCATCTGGACCCTGAGGAGTTCTGACACAAGCAAGATAACAGGAAAGGCAGGATCAACTCAGAGACAGTGAGTACAGGTAGAACTAGAGTTAACAAGATGGCCAAAGACGTAAGCAAGAATCTAAGCAACAGAAACCAAAGTTACTTGGCATCATCAGAACCCAGTTCTCAAACCATAGCAAGCCCTAAACACCCCATCACACAGGAAAAGCAGAATTCAGAATTAAAATCGCTTCTCATGATGATGATAGAGGACTTTAAAAAGGACATAAATAACACTCTCAAAGAATCTGAGGAGAACACAGGTAAACAGGTGAAATCCCTTAAAGAGGAAACACAAAAATTCCTTAAAGAATTGCAAGAAAACACAACCAAATGGGTGAAGGAATTAAACAAAACCATCCAGGATCTAAAAATGAAAGTAGAAACAATAAAGAAATCTCAAAGGGAGACTACCCTGGAGATAGAAAACCTAGGAAAGAGATCAGGAGTCATAGACACAAGCATCACCAACAGAATACAAGAGATAGAAGAGAGAATCTCATGTGCAGAAGATACCATGGAAAACATTGACACAACTGTCAAAGAAAATGCAAAATGCAAAAAGCTCCTAACCCAAAACATCCAGGAAATCCAGGACACAATGAGAAGACCAAACCTAAGGATAATAGGTATAAATGAAGGTGAAGACGCCCAACTTAAAGGGCCAATAAATATCTTCAACAAAATTATAGAGGAAAACTTCCCTAACCTAAAGAAAGAGATATTCATAAATATATAAGAAACCTACAGAACTCCAAATAGACTAGACCAGAAAAGAAAGACCTCCCATCACATAATAATCAAAACATCAAATGTACAAAACAAAGAAAAAATACTAAAAGCAATAAGGGAAAAATGTAAAGTAACATACAAAGGCAGACCTATAAGAATTATACCATTATACCAGACTTCTCACCAGAGACTATAAAAGACGGAAGATCCTGGAATGATATCATACAGATCCTAAGAGAACACAAATGCCAGCACAGACTACTATACCCAGCAAAACTATCAATCACTATTGATGGAGAAAACAAGATATTCCATGACAAAACCAAATTTACATTATATCTTCCCACAAATCCAGCACATCAAAGAATAATTGATGGAAATCTCCAAAACAAGGAGGGAAACTACAACCTAGAAAAAGCAAAAAAGTAATCTTCTAGCAACTCCAAAAGAAGATAATTGCACAAACATAATTCGACCTCTAGTAACAAAAAGAACAGGAAGCAACAATTATTTTTCCTTAATATCTCTTAATATCAATGGATTCAATTCTCCAATAAAAAGACATAGACTATAAGACTGGATACATAAGTAGGACCCAGAATTTTGCTGCATAAAGGAAACGCACCTCTGTGTAAAAGACAGACACTACCTCAGAGTAAAAGGATGGAAAACAATCTTCCAAGCAAATGGTCCCAAGAAACAAGCTGGAGTAGCGATTCTAATATCATATAAAAATCAATTTTCAACCAGAAGTAATCAAAAAAGATAAAGAAGGACACTTCATATTCATCAAAGGAAAAATGTACCAAGAGGAACTCACAATTCTCAACATCTATGCCTCAAATGCAAGGGCACCCACATACATAAAAGAAACTTTACTAAAGCTCAAAGCATACCTTGTACCTCACACAATAATAGTGGTAAACTTCAACACCCCACTCTTAGCAATGGACAGATCATGGAAACAGAAACTAAACAGAGACACAATGAAACTAACAGAAGTTATGAACCAAATGGATTTAACTAATATCTATAGAACATTTCATCTTAAACAAAAGAATATGTTTTTTTCTCAGCACTTCATGGTACCTTCTCCAAAATAGACCATATAATTGGTCACAGAACAGGCCTCAACAGATACAAAAAGATTGAAATAATCCCTTGCACCCTATCAGACAACCATGGATAAGGCTGGTCTTTAATAATGACAAAAACAGTGGAAAGCCCACATACAAGTGGAAACTGAACAACGCTCTACTCAATGATGACTTGGTCAAGGAAGAAATAAAGAAAGAAATTAAAGACTTTTTAGAATTTAATGGAAATGAGGACACATCATGCCAAAACTTGTGGGACTCCGTGAAAGCAGTGCTAAGAGGAAAACGCATAGCTGTAAGTGCCTACAAAAAGAAACTGGAGAGAGCATACACTAACAACTTGACAGCACGCCTGAAAGCTTTAGATCAAAAAGAAGCAAATATACCCAAGAGGACTAGATGGCAGGAAATAATCAAACTCAGGGCTGAAATTAACCAAGTGCAAACAGAAAGAACTATAGAAAATAGTAACAAAACCATGAGCTAGTTCTTTGAGAAAATCAACAAGATAGATAAACCCTTAGCCAGACTAACCAAAGGGTATAGAGACAGTAGGCAAATTAATAAAATCAGAACTGAAAAGGGAGACATAACAACAGAAACTGAGGAAATTAAAAAAAAAATCAGATCCTACTACAAAGGCCTGTACTCAACAAAATTGGAAAATCTGGATGAAATGGACAATTTTCTAGACAGATACCAGGTACCAAAATTAAATCAGGAGCAGATAAACCATCTAATCAGTCCCATAACCGCTAAAGAAATAAAAGCAGTCATTAAAAGTCTCCCCCACCAAAAAAAAAAAAAAAAATTCCGAGACCAGATGGTTTTAGTGCAGAATTCTATCAGACTTTCCAGGAAGACTTAATACCAATTCTCCTCAATTCCACAGAATAGAAACAGGAGGAACACTACCTAATTTGTTCTATGAAGCTACAATTAAGCTCATACCTAAACCTCACAAAGACCCAACAAAGAAAGAGAACTTCAGACCAATCTCTCTTATAAATATTGATGGAAAAATACTCAATGAAATTCTGGTAAACCAAATCCAAGGACATATCAAAACAATCATGCCTCATGATCAAGTAGGCTTTATCCCAGGAATGCAGGGATGGTTCAATATTCGGAAATCCATCAATTTAATCCACTACATAAACAAACTCAAAGAAAAAAACCACATGATCATCTCACTAGATGCTATTAGGCATTTGACAAAATTCAACATCACTTCATGTTAAAAGTCTTGGAAAGATCAGGAATTCAAGGCTCATATCTAAACATAGTAAAAGCAATATACAGCAAGCCAGTAGCCAACATCAAACTAAATGGAGAGAAACTTGAAGCAATCCCACTAAGGTCAGGGACTAGACAAGGCTGCCCACTCTCACCTTACCTATTCAATATAGTACTGGAAGTTTTAGCTAGAGCAATTAGACAACAAAAGGAAGTCAAAGTAATACAAATACGAAAGAAAGAAGTGAAAATTTCACTATTTGCAGATGATATGATAGTATACTTAAGTGAACCTAAAACTTCCACCAGAGAACTCCTAAACCTGATAAACAACTTCAGCAAAGTGGCTGGATATAAAATCAACTCAAACAAATTAGTAGCCTTCCTCTTCTCAAAGGATAAACAGGCTGAGAAAGAAATTAGGGAAATGACTCCCTTCACAATAGTCACAAATAATATAAAATATCTTGGAGTGAATCTAACCAAGCAAGTGAAATATCTGTATGACAAGAACTTCAAGTCTCTGAAGAAAGAAATCAAAGAAGATCCCAGAAGATGGAAAGATCTCCCATGCTCATGGATTGGCAGGATTAATTTAGTAAAAATGGCCATCTTGCCAAAAGCAATCTACAGATTCAATGAAATCCCCATCAAAATTCCAAATCAATTCTTCATAGAGATAGAAACAGCAATTTACAAATTCATTTTGAATAACAAAAACCCAGGATAGTGAAATCTATTCTCAACAATAAAAGAACTTCTCAGGGAATCACCACCCCTGACCTCAAGCTGTACTACAGAGCAATAGTGACAAAAAAAAAAAAAAAAAAAAAAAAAAAAAAACCTGCATGGTTGGTACAGAGACAGGCAGGAAGATCAATGGAATAGAATTGAAGATCCAGAAATGAACCCACACACCTATGGTCACTTGATCTTTGACAAAGCAGCTAAAACCATCCAGTGGAAAAAAGACAGCATTTTCAAAAAATGGTGCTGGTTCAATTGGAGGTCAGCATGTAGAAAAATGCAAATCAATCCATTCATATCTCCTTGTACAAAGCTCAAGTCCAAGTGGATAAAGGACCTTCACATAAAACCAGATACACTGAAACTAATAGAAGAGTAGATGGGAAGACCTTTGAATACCTAGGCACAGGGGAAAAGTTCCTGAACAGAACACCAATGGCTTATGCTTTAAGGTCAAGAATTGACAAGTGAGACCTTATAAAATTGCAAAGCTTCTGTAAGGCAAAGGACACTGTCAACAAGACAAAACGGCAACCAACAGATTGGGAAAAGATCATTACCAATCCTTCATCTGATAGAGGGCTAATATCCAATATATACAAAGAACTCAAGAAATTAGACTCCAGATAAACAAATAACCCTATTAAAAATGGGATACAGAGCTAAACAACGAATTCTCAACTGAGGAACCTCAAATGGCCGAGAAGCACCTTAAGAAATGCTCAACATCCTTAGTCATCAGGGAAATACAAATCAAAACAACACTGAGATACCACCTCACACCAGACAGAATGGCTAAGATAAAAAACTCAGGTGATAGTAGATGCTGTCAAGTATGTGGAAAAAGAAGAACACGCCTCCATTGTTGGTGGGATTGCAAGTTGGTACAACCACTTTGAAAATCAGTCTGGCTGTTCCTTAGAAAATTGGACATAGCATTACCTGAGGACTCAGCTATACTACTCCTGGGCATATACCCAGAAGATGCTCCAACATATAACAAGGACATATGCTCCACTATGTTCATATTAGCCTTATTTATAATAGCCAGAAGCTGGAAAGAACTCAGTCGTCCTTCAACAGAGGAATTGATACCAAAAAAAAAAAAAATGTGGTACACTTACACAATGGAGTATTACTCAGCTATTAAAAATAATGAATTCGAGAAATTCTTAGGTAAATGGATGGAACTAGAAAATATCATCCTGAGTGAGGTAACCCAATCACAAAAGAACACACATGGTATTTACTCACTGATAAGTGGATATTAGCCCAAAAGCTTGAAATAGCCAAGATTCAACTCACAAACCACATAAAAGCTCATAAAGAAGGCAGACCAAGTGTGGATGCCTCAGTCCTACTTAGAAGGAGTAACAAAATACTCAAGGGAGCAAATATGGAGACAAAGTGTGGGACAGAAACTGAAGGAGGGGCCATCTGGAGACCATGCCACCTGGGTATCCATCACATGTGCAGTCACCAAAGGTAGATGCTGATGTGGATGCCAGGAAGTGCATGCTGATAGGAGCCTGATCTAGCTGTTTCCTTCGAGGTCTGCCAGAGCCATATACAGAATCAGATGCTAACAGCTAACCACTGATCTGATCAAGGGTTTCCCAATGGAGAAGTTAGAGAGAAGACTGCAGGAGCTGAAAAGGTTTGTGGCCCCATGAGGAAAGCAACAAGAGCTCCCCAGTGTCTAAACCACCAGGCTGGGAGCACATAGGAAGGGACCCATGACTCCAGCTGTATGGGAGGATGGCCTTGGAGAGGAGAGGAGATCCTTGGTCCCATGAAGGCTGAACACTAAGTAGGGGGGAATTTGAGGGTGGGGAGGTGGGAGTTGGTGGTAGGTGGGGGCACATCCTCATAGAAGCAGGAGGAGGGGGATGGGATAGGAGGTTCTTGGGTGGTGGGAGAAATCGCATAAGGGGGTAAAATCTGAAATGTAAATACAATATCCAATAAAAAAAGAAAAACATTTATTGGAATCATTTATTTGGACAATCTGATACTGTTGTTTTCTAAAATAGAATTTCAAACTGTACTTGGCATTACAGTAGACCATTTATTTTCTGAATAAATATAGCTGTCAGTATAACTACCAATCTAGAAATGACCAAATTTTTGAAGACTTCCCTGGCCTCCTTAGGGTAAGCAATTGGTTTTGCCAGGTCTTTATAACTCCTTAGGCTTTTTTATTTTTAAGTTTCGCATTCATTTTTCTAAGCCAGGGCTTTTAAGTGGCTGAGATGCTTTGAAGTACTGAAAAATTAACCTTTAGGTTATTTGACTTTTTAGTTTTTAAAAGTCTTTACCGACATATGTTGCATCTTTCTACATACTGATAAAAGCCACTAATCTCAAGCTCTTTCTGAAAATACTAACTGATTTTTTTTATTGTATTTTTGCTGTTTCCACCTTCTGTTTCTAACTCTTGATTGATCTACATGGCTTCTGCAACCTTCATATTTTAGAGCAGTATGAGACGTGCATTGCTGGCTACATGTTTTTTGTCATAAAAGTTGTAATTTACTGAAGCACATTAACAGTGTCTTCCGAAACAGTCACTCTTCTGTCAGTCCCTAACAATTTACATACATCTCCATTCTCATAAGTTTGCTTTCCAATTATCACATGTAGATGATAGGATTGTAATTCATGACTGCACTGCAGTCAAAATCAGAGTCATAAATTCTCATAGATTTATAATTTTTTTAAGTCTAAAGAAACTCCTGTTGGCATGCTCCAGAATTCACCAAATCTAAGTGTCCATTCTGTGTGTTGCTGTGTCATCAAATGTCCTCCACTCTAGCACATTTCACCTTTTCTTGTACTGTGATTTGTCAGTGATTAATATTAAAGTGGATCAGGAAGCTAGGGACCTACTCTCTGATGGATATTCAAGCACAGTACTACAACAGCAAGGATATAGAAATACTCACATCATTTTGCATCTCTGTTCAAGCTATGGCATCTTTTTTTTTTTTTTTTTTTGCAGAAAGCCTTTAAGTGCATATAACTATAGAGCATTAGATACACAAACTTTCTGTAGACTCAGATATAAGTTCCAATCCAAGAATGGATGGAATATGTGTTACCAAAGGTAAAGAGAGAAACATGTCACTTCACACATTAACATGTAAAATACTGCTTTGCGGCTGGGTGCGATAGCATATGCATTAATTCCAGAACCTGGAGGAGGAGGAGGCATGTAGGTCTCTGGGAGTTCTAGACCACCTTTGTTTAAATGAGTCAAGGCCAACAAAGGCTAAATAGTAAGACTCTGTTACAAAACACAGATCAATCACAAAGCGCTGCTTTGGGAGCTGAGAAATAACTCAGTCAGCAAAGTGCCACACACTCATGGGGCCCTCAGTTAGATTCTGAGAGCCACAGAAAAAGCCAGTCAACTGAGGGGATGGAGAAAAGAGGATCCCTGGGCCTTGATGGTCAGCCAGCCCATCTGCATATGTGAGCCTGTGGTCTCAGTGAATTACTATGTCTCAAAAAAGATGGTAGATGAATGGCTCTTGAAAAATAACACCCCAGGTTGGCCTCTTGCTTCTGCACTCATACGCACACAAACCTGCACATTTCACCCCACCCAAAATTCTGAATTTTCTAGGGTTTATTTCATTGCAAGCAAGTTAGTTCGAGCTCAAAACATGTTTCCTATATGAACTTGTGTGTACATGTTTGTGTGTGTACATGTGTGTGTGATTTATCTTGCTTCAAGAACATGACATTTAAACAATGTTTCACTGGCAGTCAATAATGGTGGTGACAGAGGTGACTTTCTCTTATTATCTTGTGTGCACCAGGTCCCATGCCTGATTTTCATCATGTACTTTTGCCTTTTTTGCTCTCCTGAGAAAATCATGAAATAGTAGGTATTATTTCTGCAAACAAAAGAGTCGATTTGGGGGTAAAGGTCAGTAATTTACGCAGTCAGGTAGGTTGGGAGATTGGTTTGGTTTGGTTTGGTTTCGTAGAAGGTTGCTTTGAATCCGTGTTTGCATAATGACCAAGCCATTGCTGTTCCCATTAGGCAAGGCAATCATAACACCAATAGTTATGAAACGCATAAAAACAATGAGAATGAATAAAAATGCACTTAGTGTATCTTAAGTGCTGCTGTTTGGTGATTATATTCCTCTTATAGTAATAGACTATTATTGGAGACAAAAGTATAATAAGAGAAGCATAGCACAGTAAATAGTTAGAAAGTGGCCAATGTACTAACCTGCTAAGGAAATTCACATCCTAATTAGCCGCAACATTTATGAAGGATCTCAGTACCTCTGTCCCCTCAGTTATGTGACTAACAAGACAACATTTTGTCCAGATTTGTGTTCTCTATCCAAGTGTGGTGAATTGTGCAATTATGGACATATGTCAAAATTAAGTTAACTCTGTAAACCCCTGTCATCCAAACACAATTTGATCAGTACACAAACCTCTGCTAAAATTTAAAAATAATAATAATAATAATGAGTAAAATTTTGACTCTGGTGGTCATTTACTAGATTCAGTGGTTTATTTTAAATGTTTACCAACTTTTTACTTTTCCATTTGAGGAGCTCCTGAGACTTCCCGTGCATTGCTGTGTTTCCAAGCTCATGTTGTGTTCCAGTACACGGTGCCCCCAATTACACTGCTAAATGTGCTATTGATTTAAGAGGGACTGCCGTGAACACTAAGAGCGTCAGTTCCTGTGCTAGGTTTCGATGAACAGGCTTCGACTTGTATTCATGACTTTTTACTTCCTACTTCTTTAATCTAGTTCTGCTTTTCATGTGTTTTATCCATTGTGTGGATACCATAGTTTCTTCTTATTTAAGAGGGTTTTTTCCCCTTATTTTTAGTTTTCTCTTGTATCTGGAAATCTCCATCTGGTAAATTCTGTATTTATTTGTAGTTCTTTTGTAGTTACTGTTTCTCGACAGAGTCACTGTAGATCAGAATGTCCTTGAACTAAGGACAATCTTTCTGCCATGCTCTCTCAAATACTGGGATTACTGGTATGAACCATCACTTCTGCTTTCAACATATATTCAAACACTGAACTTAGGCAGTTTATCGTCTTCCCTCAAACCTAGACGGATCACATTCCCTGTCTGCGTTGCCTTTGCCCCTGTGTACACTTCCTGCACAGTGGGTTATACTTGCAGCACATCTGCTCACATGTTGAAGCAGTGGAGTCCAGCACCTAACTCAGAGTGTGATGTAAGTAAGCAGTGAAGAAACATTTACAGTGCCCAACTGAATAACAAATAATTCAAGCCTCTGTTATTGCTCACAGGTTTTTTATAGGCAAGAGGGTCACAGCAAAAGTCAAGTTATTGAGACACAGAAACCTCAAGCTGTAGTGCCTCTCCCTGAGGCTGGAGTCTACATTATTGAAGTTCGAGCATACAGTGAAGGAGGGGATGGAACAGCTAGCTCCCAAATCAGGGTACCTTCATATTCAGGTAAGTTGGCCATAGCAGTCTCAATTTGGTGGACTTCACTGATGCTGGAGGTCCTAAATCTTCTTGACATTGAAGACTGGCAGAATTCAGAAATTTTTGAGGTATTTTTCCTTCTTGAGTTCCATGCCATTCTGCAATCAGCATAAATGACACCTACCTAGAAACCAGGTGATATGATTTTCATCAGGACACACTTCTTATAAAGTTCTTTGCCTAATCTGGGCTAAGTAGTAACTAGACACTTGGCTTTTGAAAGTTATGTTTAGACTGATAATTTGTGTTTTTGATAACCTGCTCCTCTATTTGCATGATTGTCCTATGAAATGAGAGGAAACTTATAGGAAAGTTTTTAAAAATTGAAAGCTAATATTTATTGATTTTTAAACCAATGGCAACTTCCAGTCTTCATCACTATTAGCACGTAATAGGTAATTGTATAATGATCTATTGGTCAGCAATTTCAAATGCAAAGGACATGCCTAGTGATGCCACAGAAGGCTCTGTATGTAGCTTACCTCATGAGTACACTTATCACATAGAGTCAAGCCAAAGGCATTGTTCTTCATTCTATTTTGATCCTTCAGCCTGAGAGTGATAGCAAATATAGCCGAAGAATGAGTAAAACTGGACGTTTAAGGAAAGCTCTTGACACAGCACTTGATTAATTCAAATTCTGGAATGGAAGTTTAACATTACAAAAGCATGGAGCATGATTGAGAAGAGCCTGTGCATCCAGTGCAACCTTAGTCTCCTCCTTTGAAAAGACTGAATATGAGCAATATGCATTGAATATGTGCCCAGGTCATGAATAAAAATGGTATGCTTTTAAAAAATAAAATGCCTTATTTTTAGGGGCCATATATGGGTGAATTTAAGAGAAAGAGCAAGTCAGAGATTTAGTAATCTAATTCTCTCAAATCACTAAGGGAAGATATAGATTAAAAGGAGATAGGTACGTAGATAGGTAGGTAGGTAGGTAGGTAGGTAGGTAGGTAAGTAGATAGATAGATAGATAGATAGATAGATGATATGTAGTTTCATAAGTTAAGCAAATAATAGTTAAGCATAAATAATAAAAAATATGTAGAAATTTGGGTGAGTTCCTTTCTTATTTATTTATTTATTTATTTATTTTTGGTAAACAAATGTTCTTTTAAAACAAACAAACAAAAAATACAGCTGAATGTGGTGGCACATACTTTTTAATCCCAGCACTTTTGGAGACAGAGGAAAGCTAATCCCTGAATTCAAGGCAAGCTTAGTCTACAGTTCCAAAACAGCCAGGTCTAAACACAGAGACCTTGTCTTGAAAAACAAAAACCAATCAACAGACCACAAAATGAAAAAGCATTCATAAGATGTAGAAAGTCAGAATTTTTCAGACATCCAAATGAAGAGATAGAAAAATCAACATGTCTTGAGGTCACATAAAACGTCATATATTTTATTCTTTTTGTTTGTTTATTTGTTTTATGTTTCATTTTTGTCTTTTGTTATTAGATATTTTATTTATTTACATTTCAGATATCATCCCCTTTCCCCATTCTCCCCCCTCCTTTTTTTGCTTTTATATCATTTTAATTACATGCATGTATTAAGGTCAGTTCTAGGTTGAGGGTCTAGTAATACAATAGATGCAAATAGTCAAGGAAGAAATAAGACAATAAACACAAATAGTCAAAGAACAAGCAGGGCATTAAACCAAATTATATGAACACTCTCGTGATCACTGTTTCTAAGGGCTTATCAGGATGACCAAAATATCTGAGCCTGCTTTCCTGTTTTAGCCCAAAGTCATTTTCATGTTTGAAGCCTACTTCCTTGTTCTAGCCTAAAATTTAGATTTCTGTCTGAAATTACTTTTTTGTTCTAGCCTAAAATTTAGATTCCTGCTTGAAATTACTTCTTTGTTCTAGCCCAAGATTTAGATTCCTGCCTGAAATTACTTCTTTGTTCAAGCCTAATGTCAGATTCCTGCCTGAAGCCCACTTCCTTGTCCTTGGCCAATGTCATATTCCTGCCAAGCAGCCCATTTCCTTGTCCTTAGCCCATGTCAGGTTCTTGCCAAACAGACCCAAAGGCTCTCAGCCTCTTCCACTTTTTTATATCATTAACAAGACTGAGCCTGTCTTAGGTCATTCTGACAAGAATGCCTTCCTTACCTGTCATGGAATATGCGTTATCCAAAGCAATGTACTTCTGTCTTGGGTTGGTAAGGCTCTTTGCAGACTTTTTAATAAATGTTCAGTTTTGAGAGTAAAACTGGTAATAATATTTTCACATTGAGTAATTTGCAATCAAAACTCATGTGAGGTTTGGAATTTTCAAGAGAAGCTTGAGAAATAAGTCAAGGTGTCACACTTCTACTAACAGCAACACAGCAAGAATTTGCTGACCCTTAATCCTTTACCTCATAATGCACAAGATGTTTTCCATTTTAGTTCATCCCACTGTGTGTGTGTGTTTGTGTGTGGGGTGTGTGTGTGTGCCTGTGTGTATGTGAGTATGTCTGTGCATGTGCTTCTGTGATTTTCTCTATATGTGTATGTGATGTGTCTACATGTATCTCTCTCTCTCTCTCTCTCTCTCTCTCTCTCTCTCTCTCTCTCTCTGTGTGTGTGTGTGTGCGCACGCTCAAGTATGCATATGCACATATATATGTAGAGGCTCAAAGTTGGTGTTTAGTGTTTTCCTCTATTGCGCTCTATCTTAGTCATGCCATAGTGCTATGAAGAGACACAATGACCATGACATTTTTTATAAAAAGAATATTTAATTGCGACTTAGTTTCAGAGACGTAGCACCTTATCATCAGGAGAGGGAGCATGGAAGCATAAAAGCTGACACACTGCTGGATAATTGGCTGGGAGTTCTACATCCAAATCCACAAGCAGCAGAGAGAGAGAGAGAGAGAGAGAGAGAGAGAGAGAGAGAGAGAGAGAGAGAGAAAGAGAGATTGAGCCTGGATTGATCCCTTGAAATTTCAAAGCTCATGCCAAGTGACACAGTCCCCCAACAAGACCAAACCTACTCTAACAAGGCCACACCTCCTAAGCCTTTTAAATAGTTCCACTCACTGGTAACCATGCATTCAAATCTATGAGCCTATGGGAGCCATTCTTATTCAAACCACCACACTCTCCAACTTTGTATTTTTTAAGAATTTCCTATTTGTACATGAGGTATTTATCAAACTCTGCTTCCATTCCTGTCTTTTCAACTCCTCCCTTAGCCCATACTACCTCCATTTTTCTACCCCAACTTTAGGTGTTCTTTTTTAAAATTCACTGAGTCTACACAGTGCTGCAGTGATGCGCAGGGGTATGGTACTATCTATTGTAGTCTGGGGCAACATCTCTGAAGAAAATTGACTCTCCCTCAGCCAATAGAAAGCATTGCAGAAGAGAGGAGAAAAGGTTGGAAAAGCCAAACTGTGAATAACTATTAAAAAACAACATATTCCAGACCTGACAGTGTTGTTGCTCACATGAGCTCCACCTCTCTTTTGAGGATAGGATCTCTCACTCTGCCCAGAGTTTTCTGTATTCACCAGCTTGGCTCATCAGCAATTGCCACTGGGTTCCTGACTCAGTACCCACAGCCTACACCTCCTCTACAGCAACACGGAAGTAAAACCACAGATGAATTCCACCATGTCCATCTTTCCCCAGTGTGCTAGAGATCTAAACTAAGTACCCATGCTGGTGTCAAGCCACTGGGGCATTTCACCATCCAATACATTATCTTTTAAGTTTTGAATTTCATTATGTTGAGTCTGAGAGGTTCCTTTTTACTCAAACACAGAAGCTGTTGAGTCATTTGAATAAGGTCAACCAGGAGCTTGGAAGTACTTATACAGACTTTGGCCTTTCCATTCATATTTTAATTAACTTGTAATATCTATGAAAAATAGCAAGTTTTATGTTGTAGCTAAAAGCCATTTGGGCAATTAATAATTCCTGAACTTCAATAAAGTAAAATCTCATTGTTTTATCTAACTTAGCCACATAAAACCCAACTGAGTTCATTCTTTATTGTCAAAACCAAATGCTTTAGAAGTTGAAAAGCCTTGCTCAGGTGAAACAGATGGATGGCTTCCCAGCCAGGGTGCATCTTAATGCCTGTTGCTGCTGGTTGTTGCTTGGCTTTCACCTTATTTATTTGGCTGTGTTAAGGTAACCTATCTAATTAGTGGGTTTGATTTAGAACTTGAGAGATAGACTTTATGCAGCATGATTAAAGATGATTTCACAAGACCATCATAGAAATTGGACATGCTTTATTTATTTCAGGCCATGCCACTCCAGTGAGGTCTGTCATCAAACTTACAATTGTCATCATGACTCATATGTGATTATGAATTGTACAATCAGTGCATTTTGCACAAGATGAAATTACTCAAAAAGATCCAATATTCTAATTACTGTTACTATTGCATCAGTGATATAAATTGACAAAGAAATGAAGATTAACCACTCTGCATTCATGGATGTTTGCATATATGGTTTATCAACAAAATTATTCCTTTGCTCTGAAATATGTGGGGAATACATTTAAACTCTTTGTCTCTAACAACAACAACAAAAAAGAATTTCTTGATGTTACTGTGCTCATCTAACTAAAACTTGACAGAACATTCTAAAATGTGGGTAATTTTTAAAATCTTTATTCTTAAAATTAACCCAGATTCAGTCTCTGTGTTGACTTTTGTCAACTAAATATAAACTAGAATGAGTTAGAAAGATAGCCTTAATGAAAAATTGTTCAGGTTAGGTTGTCCTATAGACATTTCTGTGGGGAACTGTCACAATTGTAGTAACTGATGTGGGAAGACCCAGCCTATTAGATATAACACCATATTCTAAGAGTAGATCCTGAGCTGTATAGGAGTAAAAAGACTGATGAGTAGTAAGCAGGTACACATGCATTCACGTCTTTCTACTCTTAACTGCACATGTGCAATGACTAGCTACTTCAAATTCCTGCGACCTTGACTCATCTGCAACAGCATACTGTAATAAAGACTTGTAATCTTCTCTTCCTTAATTCACCTTTTGTCTGCATTATTTCATCACAGCAACAAGAAAGGAAACTAAGTCACTGTTTTGAGAGACAAAATCCAGGGAGCATCCAGACCTACAAATCATCAACTCAGCACTTTAATCGCATTCATCAATTTTTATTTCTTTATACTTTTTGTTTTTAGGTTATAATATAATTATATTTCTCCCTTGCCTTTCTTTCCTCCAAACTCCCATATATTCCTTATGTTCCCTAGAATTCATGAGCTCTTTTTTTTTTTTTTTACTAACTGTTAAGCTGTACGTTTCCTCATCTGCAAAAGGAAGACCATGCTATATTACCACATAGGAGTATTACAAGGACCAAGAAAGATAGTATTAGTAAACATTTATTACCATGTTTGGTATACAGAGAGTAGTCACATCAATCACTCTGATATTTCAGAATACTTCTAGCTTAAGAGCCATTCCTGAAGTTACTGTCTGAAAACAGCTCTTAATTTATTGGCATATGATATTTCAAACCACTTCAGACCAATCAACTCAGACCAGTTAGTTCAATTCACTCAACTGCATGTGATGATCTAATCTCAGAAAAGAACTCTTTGTAAGTGTACGAAATCATAGAGGAAAAATCGTCCCTTTTTAGCCAGTTTCCGAAGAATGCAGAATTAAAGGTTGCTCTGTTGAAATAAATGAACACCATGAATATAGTAAATAAAATGTTTTATTAAATTTTCTTCTTTGTGGAATATAATGAATTCATGTCTCATCACATTTACACTAATTATCTTTGTTCCAGTTATCTTTGACCCATTTAAGCTCTTACCGATGGTTTCATCCACATCTCTTGCTCTTAAAATACTTTCTACCTGTGCACCACTAGTGAAAATCAACCACTCTCATTGTTATGTTTGTCTGTTAGAAGTTGTTTAGCTTTTCAATACATTGTTTCAAATAGACTTCTACTTCCTCCTGAAGGCAGAGACCTCAGACAATGCCTTATTCCTTAGCAGAACAATGCCATGCGACAGAGGACCAATCCTGTTGCCCATCATACCTGAGAACTTTCCTTTGACAACTGGCTTCATTGGAGGCTTCTCTTTCCTTCACAGGTGGGAAAATCACGAGTGCTCAGTCAACCCTGCACTCTCTCTCCAAGTGGTCCTCAGTAACACTGCTCTTGGCTTTGATGCTTCCTTCCAGTTCCTGGTGAAAGCTGCTCATGCAGTATGCGTTTCTTTGCTTTATCTTGAGAAAGCGGCAGCAGACAGAACGCAGAATGAATGCAGACCGGGGTCCTGAGAAAGGCTTTGAACACATGGGACTACAGACGGTGTACTCTCAGGAGTTTGGGGGGAGAATATGAGTTACCCATCGGGTTTCTCTTTGGATTTTGTAAATGAAGAGGGCAGTTCTTGGTCCAATAAAAATATGCAGATTGTATGTAATGAAATTTTGTAAGCAAAGGTAATTTCTGTCAGATGTATTCTTAATTTTTTTTAATATGTTGGGATTTGATTTTCTATTTAATATCTCTGAGTGTCAGCCATCCATTGCCGAGGTGGTCTCTGTAGCCTGCTTAAAATCAAATGCAAACCCAAGAAGAAAACATGTTCTCAAGACTCTGTGTCTAGTGTTTTCCAAACTTCCCATTAGATCACTTCTTTGATACCAAACCAGCAGGAAATATGAAGAAATACTTCAGTTATCGGGGTCCATGATAGGGGAAATACATAAAAGGATTCTCAAAAATTGTTGTATGACTGAATAGAAAAATAGCAAGATTTTTCAATAGACCATTCTACATGTGCCCATATAGTAAGGTATTAAGGTAGGGAATTTACATTAGTGGAAGTTAAATAGAAAGTGAGTTCAAACTGAGTTATTGTTTCTCATGGAGTAACATAACCTAACAGCAAATACAGCTCATATTTAATGTCAAAAGATAGTTTAATGTCACAAAAATAGTGACTGCTGAAAAGAGAAACAGCACGAAGCTACAAGTGCTAACCTAAAAGTGCAAAGAGCATGGGACAGGGATGCCCCATTTCTCTACCTGCTGTCAAGACAGACGTAGAATTGAGCATACGGCTTTCTTCTACTTGCAAATGGTTGTAAGGATAAGGAAAGCTGGTGAAAGAAGTAATGAAGCAAATTATTCAAACAAAAAATCCGAGCTTTTAGACACTATTACTTATCATCTGCCACTTACAATGCTTCCCAGCTACTGTAGTAAAGAGAGTCTGTGAGGTTCAATGGTGTTCTGAAAACTGAGTTGTAGACACACAGCATTGCCACAGGGGTTCAGCTGCTCTAGCCAAAGTCTGCATTGCTGGATTCCATGGGATTTTCCCAATTGACTAATTTGAGGAGTTAGATTAAACCTACGAGATAATAGAAAAGCTAAGTGAGACCGTCCTACCTCCTGAATGTGTGATAGGACATAGAACACAAGGACATACCAGGGTGGAGATCACACCTGTGAAACGTCCAGAAATGATAGTGAAGGCAGCCTCTCTTTCCAGAAAGAACCTGAAGATGCTAGCTACATGATCAGTGCTAATATGGGGACAGAAGGTAGATTGCATTGCTTTGCCTTTATATGATCTAAGCCAGTTAACTTTATTTGTATCTTTAATAACAAACAAAATGAAAATACTGAGCTTAGGTAAATGACAGTTGGGGGAGTCTATCCTGAATATCCTAAAAGTTTTCAGGTACAGTGTGTCTATCTGCCAGTTATTCCCATTCTGTTTAGAGAGAATTGTTTTCCAGACATCTCTTAAGAAAAGGAAAAATATACAAAGATTATTTTAGTCAGCAGACTATTATAGTAAATACTAAGAGAGTGACTATTCAAGCCTATGAATAATCAAACCACGTGGCCTTTCTCATGTGCCTCCAGGGGAATTGGAGAGGCTGAATTTCAACAATAAGAAGCAGAAGGTGAGCTTCCCAAAGCATGGTGTCACTTGCAGGAACAAATCATGCAACTGAAAAAAATGTAGAATGATATTTTTAAAAGAATATGTTTTCATATATGGAAAATTGAGACTTTTTTCATTTATTATTGATGCTCTCATTTAGATTACCCGGCTAACTTTAAGAATCAACTTCTTAACTAAATTCTTCTAAAACAAAACCCAATAAAATAAAAATGTCATGACATGGCAAATTCTAACTAATCAACATTTCAAAATCATTGCCTGAATAGCCACATATAGAATTTCTGATGTCATATTTTCACAGAAGTCAAATATGTGGGATGTTTTTACTCAATATGCACAAAATATGTATTTTGCATCATGAACCTATTTAAAATAAAGCAGATTTTCACTGTATCTGTATTTCTGTATCCCACATTTGTTATTTTGTAGCAAGCAGACAATATTCCTATCAAGGAACATTATTTTCCAACAACAGTACTGAGAAAGCTTTTTCTCTGATGGAATGGTAACCACACAGTCTTAAATCACTGCAGAGACTGTATTTTTCTACAATGCCCACTGAACCATAAGAAAACAGCTATCCTTATCATGAGACACTTCATGACAACAAATGTTTTGCATATGTAACTGAAGGTACTATGGACTCTGTGTCAAACCGTTAAGTATGTTGTATACAATCTGTATATATACTATATATAATGGTATATATCATGTGGAGGGCACAGTAAGATAATAGTTCTGTGTACTGTTCTTGTAACAATAGACCTTTTTAATAAATAATTCCATTTTTATTGACTTTTATCTTCTCTCCTGTCAACTACATAAATGTCAGTGTATTAAGCAGGCCACCGAATGGTTACAGTGATGGCTTCATGTGGAAAATGTTTGCTAAAACTTTACATGCTATTTGGGTTCAAAAATTTCCATAAGGTCTGAGTAGATGACTCAGCAGGTAGAAATGCCTGCCACCAAGGCTAAAAGAGCATTTACTTTCTTCATGTTGTCTTCTAATCTACACACACACACACACCTACACACAAAAAATAAATTAAAAGTAACTTTAATAATCTTCATAAATATCTTCCCTAACCCCAACTTGAACATATAGAGTTATGGCAAAGGGAAGAAAAAAAACAAAGAAACAAGTAGAAATGGGTCAGATTTGGGGTCAAATTTATGAGCCATTGCTTCTCAAGGCAGCAGACTCAATCGAATCAGTCAGGTAAGTAGAGTATATGCTAATGGCATTCTTCAGCTTCTTGGTTAGCAAGAGTCAGTCACACTGTTCTGTTCAATGGCCACACATTTATATTCATGAACTCTCTCAGGCTTTCTTGGCACCATTGGTTCACCTCTATTTACTAACAGTGAGAGCGTGATTATTTACTTATAGGCATTTCTCTACTACCTAACGCTAGGCTCGTGCAGAGGGGAGGACACTATATCTTCTTTGAGAGTGTCTAGCATGATACAGAGTATGTAAAAAGTGAATAATACTTTCAATGGTTGGCTTAAGATTGCTTGGAGAACAGGCTTCCCACATCTGGATGGTTATCAAATCGCCTGAAGACTCTGCATCCCTGTGTACTCAATTAAATATCTCAGAAATAAGAGAGACTATTTTATATATTCTTGCACATAAAATAGTACAACTCTACTAAGGAGACTTTGGCGATATCTAGTAACTTTCAACATGGATTTGTTCTCTGATGCAACAAACAGTGAATAGAGAAAAGAGGAGAAGGCAAAAGTAGACAGAAGTGAAGGAGGAGGGTGAAGAGGGGGGAAGAAATTAACACAAGAAATAACAGAATTCCAAAAGTAAAGACTTAAGATTGGAGCTCAATAGAGTGTTTGACTTACATGAACACGACCTTGAGTTTGATTCCCAGCATAAGGACATTGAGAGAAAGAACAGTGATAATCAGACATTGGAGCTGTATAGCAAAATGCTGATGAAAACTGTAACATCACAGAAAGAGACACAGAGATTGGTGATACATCAGGAGAGAAGAGGAGGGAGGGGAAGGAGGGAAGGAATGGGAAAGGGAAAGGAGGAGAGGATACCAAATTATTTCTCTAGTATCTCTTTTGAAATTCAGCATGAATCTGATCAACTTTTCTCATTTTGATTTTACAAAACAGGTGTTGGAGAAAAATAAAAAGAAAATTTAAATAATTTCACAATACCAAGCCTAAATGTGGAATATTCAACAATATGATAGATCCACTTTTGTCCACAAATAACTGTCTCACAGAGGTAGAATTGACAAGTAATCTACTATATATTATAGAGTTACATCTGCAAAATAATGTATGTGATCATCATGGAGTCCTAACTCAGCAGTGATTATAAGAAAGATGTCTTTGAGAATATGGAGAAATGTTTGAATATGAGCTAAGTATTAAGTGAGAGGAAGAAATAACAGTATCACTAATTTTTAAATTTTTATCAGTTAGGAAGACATACTAAAATATGTAAGGGTAAAATTATATGATTCTAAAACTTGTTATGTGTAATTTCAAAACTCCAGCCTATCGTCTTCAGGGAGTGGTGCTTGTGGTTTGGCTCTGAGAACAAGCTACCACTGCTTCCACTCCAGACATAGCTCCTCCAGTGGACAGCTGGTTCTCTGACCTCTCTCTTGAGGAAGTTTCGGTTACCCCTCCAACCCCTCAAGGCTAGCAAGGAAATGCACTTATGGCTATATCTGACAAAGTTAGTTTAATCCCAAGAACTCATGATGAAAGGGGAGAACAGATACACACATAGTGAAAGAGACAGAAGCAATACTTGTTCCTCCATCCCTAGAAATGTAGCTGAACCACATTGCAGCTCCACAAGGACTGAAGTGTTGACCATTCTCCCTAAGAAAATGGGATGTGTCAAATAGGTGCATCTGTCCCTGTTCCCACCACCTTAGAGTTTACTTTCTACAAAGCTTCTCAAATGCATTTTCATTGCTGAATATTCTAGGGTCAAAAGGAAGTATTCTCAGGATGAATTGTGTGAAGTCCCAATGACAATTTAACACAGAAAGATAAAATAAGTACTTCTCAGCAGTATCTTAACATTTCCTGGGTCTCATCTGCTTCCTAAACCACGATGAGATGCCACTTGCCCCAGCTGCCACCAAACAGTGAGCCCCATTATGTTCATACACTTCTACTCCCTAGGTTAAGGGATACCATGAGGTGGAGTTCCGAGCATCACAGCATGCTGTCTTCTCTCTAACTAGACATGCTTTCAGGCTAGTCATGCTTCAGTCATAATGCCACAGTCTAACCAAGGTTCTGTCTACCTAACCAGTTCTTAGAAGTATTGGCAGATGCAAATGTCCTCAAAGGCAGTAGCCTGCTGTATAAATGTTGAAGATTAATAGAGCCACAAGATAAAAGTGTCCACTCACTTTGTTCAGATGTAGCCTTTCCCACAAGGGCCACACAGTCTGCAGGTGCACTTAGTAGACTTGGGTCCATGAGATCACAGAAGAAAGCAGGAAGATTGTGTGCACACCATTTAATCTTCCTGTTCTTACCTTCCTCGCTTCCCTTTTTCCTTTACACACACTGCCCTGAGACTTCTTCAATCCATTTGCTAGATAACTGGCTTGAATCAATCTCTGGCACACTCCAAAGTTTTCCCTGGTCCTCAGAAGAAATGGTTGTGTTGATGACTGACTCAGGAATTATATAAAACAAAACCGTGTCATTGAGGAGTGCCAGGAGTCAAGGATGGTGAATAAACAAATTCATGATGGAAGACTGGTCTTGAGCATGTCTCTAATGGCACATGGCAAATAAATACGAAATTTGGAAAACAATCATTTGAAACCCCTAATGAAATATTGATTCTGGCAATATTTATCAATGGTTGCTAAGAAAAATCATTACAAGACTGATGAAGAATATGAGCTTGGGTTGTGATTAGAACCTACTTATTAATTTTAACATCACTAGAAATGGGTCATGCCTGCATTATTGACATCCTGAGGTGATACAGTATGCAATATATAATATACCTTGAGCACTGATAATTCAAAGTAAACCTAAATCCTGAGTTTAACCAACCTCCTTCACTTGCACAGGATATGTATCAGAATGCACAGGAAACAGAAAATATCCTGTGTGAGACCATGAGGGATTAATTAGTGATGGCACTGCCCAGTCTATAACAGAGTGGAGGGGACAGGAAGAACAAATGTTGTCTTTAAAATGACTTTTAGAAAAAATGTAAAATACAAAGACTGTGGTTGCATTTTAGCTCAAATAAAAAAATATTAAATATTTTCAATGATCAGGATAAAGCAATAAATTCATGTTAAAGTAATTGCTTTAGGTATAAAAATAATTACTCTTGGTTTTGAATTATAATAGTTTAGAGAAATATATAAAATGGTACAATAGAGATTTGCTTTAAAGTGGAGCTGAGATGGGAAGAGGAGGAGAGAGAAAAGAAATGAGGGTAATCGGGGACCAAAGGCTGTTTCAAGGAAGAGAGCCAGCAGGGTAAAATGCTGTTAACTGAACATGCAGGGAGTCACATGACTCTCTCCATTATGATCTGTTTGAAATTTCACAGAAAGACATTCTTAAATTATTACCAAAGAATAAAACATTGGGAAGAAAAATAATGATTCTTGCTGACATACTTTGAGGGAAGAAAAATCAGCATCACTTGAGATGAACTTTCAGATTTAAAGTCGAGCATGTAAGCAGCTCATCAGTTGCCTGTGGGGTTTCACTTCCGAGGAAGCAATCTGCACACTTTCAAAGCACCTAAAATAATAAAGCAGATGGTCCTGGTCCCCCCTGAGCACCATTTGTTGCCAGATTTATAAGTCACAACTTTATTTTTATACTTACTTTGGGTATTTTTTACTACATTTGAGACAGCATTTTATTATGTAGCCCAGGCTGTCCTCAAACTTGAGACATCCCCATGCCTCAGCCTTTCTAATGCCCTCTGTGCAGGCTCTGAAGGGCTGTTCTTAGATTCTATAAGAAAAGTGTGACTTTTCCTTCTTATTCTCCCTCTCTCCCTCCCTCCCCCTCTTCTTCTTCTTCTTTTCTTCTTCTTCTTCTTCTTCTTCTTCTTCTTCTTCTTCTTCTTCTTCTTCTTCTTCTTCTTCTTCTTCTTCTTCTTCTTCTTTTCTCTCTCTCTCTCTCTCTCTCTCTCTCTCTCTCTCTCTCTCTCTCTCTCTCTCCTTTCTCTCTCCTTTCTCTCTTTCTTTCAAATGCTGGCCAGTATCTATGTATATTTTCTTTAGGTCTTTGAATTTTTTTACTCTTTCTCTGACGCTATCATTCTTTTTTAACATGGCTCTTTATCAAACCTTTATGCCTAACTCAAAATGGCAGGGCTCTGTCCTTCTCCTTCCTGTACCCCATCCAGGCAGCTGCGGAAGCTATAGTCTGCCTGTCATGTTTTTTTCCTTTAAACTTATAAAATTATTCTTATGCTTTCTTCTCAGTCCACTTTAAAATTCTTTTGTTAATGAGACTACGAACCCTGAGAGGAAACCCCCACTTTCCTGGTAACATGTGGTCCCTTTCTTAGTGAGAGGCCCTCAAACGTCTGGTAACAGGAAGAATTGCTCCATGGGCAGCATGCTTGCACTGAAGCTCACAACTTACCAAGGACCTCTGTCTCTGATAGGCCAATTAACATCTTCAACACTGAGAGCAAAGAGTAAGGGTGCAATTCTGCTCAGGGGCGACACTTATAAAGAGACATGTACCTTCTAATGTCAGAAGCCAGTCACAGGTCAGAACTTGAGAGGTGGACTTGGGGGAAGGAAGAAGGGAGGGAGGGAGATTGTTGCTGGGCAGGCAATTCTATTATGGTAAGGCAAAGCAAAAATTCTGACAAGGAAGGAGAAGGTTCCTCCAACATGCAGTGAGAACATTTTAAATAGTTAAAAATCAAAAGTTGAATCAGTGTCTGTAGAGATTATTTGGCCATGTTGGGGACACGGAATGTACTTGAAAACGTTGTCAGTATTACTTTTCACTCACAGGAATAATGATTTTTGTCTTTGTTCTTAGCAGGACTATTTGTAAAGATGATGTGGAGGCATCTGCAGCAATCTTAGCCAAGCATCTTCATAGTGCAAGGTCTAAGGTCTACCCAGCACAACATCGGATATTTAACCACATGTAGTTAAACTCAAAAAGGGATCTTCATCATGGAAGAGAAGACAGAAAGTGAGAGCCTGAGACAGAGAGGAGGGGAGCTGTCAAATGCTGTCTTGATCGGTGGCTGTGGCTTTCCTGAACTCACAGCAGTTCTGTTAGTTACTTGCACATGACTTTCAAAAAAAAAAAAAAAAGATATATTCCTTGTAGACATGTATTTTCTGCAGCCTACTTTTACTGAGGGTTCAACCTCTCATCTAGCTGACCACTCAGCAGAGGTAACGGAAGAGAGAAATTGTTAGGGTTGTGAGGCTACATGTGGACTTGTTCAAAAATAGTTCTTTGGGGGCAAGCTTGATCTTCTTGGGCAAAAATTAAGTCCTGTCGCAAACACCAAATATGACTCAGCAGCTGCAGACCAGTCCTCTAGGGAGGCAGACACCAGACATGAACCAGCAGCTACAGTCCAGTCCTTTCAGCAAGCAGACACCAGGCACAAACCTGCAACAATAGTTTAATCCTGAAGAAACCACCAGGCTTGCCAACAGGACTGAAGGGAGACTGCAGGAACCCTGAGAGTAGTTCTTGGATGAGTTTCTCTCAATGGCAGAATTATCATAACTTGAGCTCAACAATGCTGTGTAAGGTCAACCAATACATGTGTATTTTTAATGAAAAATAATGAGGTAGAGAAAACCAAACCAAGGCTCAGTACCCCTCCCCCACTGTCTGTAGGGTCATATTTATACCCCTTCATCAAGTGTCCTTTCCCCTGTGTCTGCTATGGGAAAACAATATTTCAAGTGTTTGTTTTAACAAGACATCCTTTCACCCGTGTGTCCCAGTGAAGCATCATTTAACATAACAAACTTTCCGAAGATCTAGACATTTCCATTTCAGTACATGAAGATGAGAGAGGGAAGGGGATGGCCATAACACATTCTATACATTTATGAAACACTTGACTGACACATATAAAACTTAGAAAATGAATAGGTCAGTGGCTCGGCTGTACTAGTTTGATTTCAACCACTGCAGTCACATGTAGCGAATGGTCACCAGGATCAATGGCTCAAACAGAGGCCATTGAATCATCACAGAAAGTTGCAAGAGGCAGCAGGAGCCTCATTCAAGTGAACTTTGTAACCGAGTTAGTTAAGAGTGACTTACAAACGGGCTTCTGACTACATGTCTACATCGAGGTGTGTGGTGCTTAGCTGTATAGCTTTCCTCTTCCTTCCAGACTGAGGTTTAAATGAAATAAACCATGCCACACCCAGGATGTCACTGGATGGAATAAGAAGTATTATTCTGAACTAGTAGCATCACTAATGAGGGTATCTCTCACAAAATCTCTACAGTCATTAAAAAACATTTACATTATTCTGAGTTTGCTAATTTCCACTGGGAGTTTCCCCTAATTATATTAACACAGTCCTTCAGCTCTGATTTGAATATAGTGACAATGCAGAGGCCAGCTTAGATCATCTTTCATTATTTTTAATGACATTAAACTGTTTTCTCATTTAATACTTCTGGCCATGAATTTAAAAACCCACCCCATCTCCAATACTCAGACCATTGTGAGGACTACACTGCCCCTCAGGAGTGGACTCACCTCAGCTACAGTGCCACCAAGAACAAAACTTCCCCTTCCCCTTCATTCTGCCTTCAGTCTCACTAGTTTGCATACTTTATTGTTCAGTTATTATTACTGATTTGAGAGCTAATTTAGTCATCAATAAATCAGTGTTTTATTTATTGAATTTGGTGTTATCATAACTATGTAAGTGATTTTCAGAAAGGGCTCAGACATTAAGAACTGTTGCTTCTGCAGAGGTTCAGAGTTAGGTCTCACCAACTGCATGAGGAATCTCACCCCACCTGAAACTCCAGGGTATCTGACACCCTCCTCTGGACCCCAAGAGCACCTTGAGGTCACACAGACACACATACATACACTCGAACACACAAACATACTCATTCATACATATGTACATACATAGACACACTCACATACATACACTCAGACCACACACCTACACAAACACTCACATACATACACTCATGCACATACACACACATACATGCATACATATGTACATACACTCATACCATGCACATGCATGTACATTCCTCATTCACATCTACACTTGTACATACATACATACATGCATGCATACATACATACATACATACACAAACACATACACTCATACCACACACATACACATATACACACATAAACAAACACGTACACATACACTCACACCACTCATGTATGCTCACACCACACACATTCACAAACACACACACATATACTCACACCACTCACATACTCTCACACCACACATTCACAAACACACACATACACCACATACACACACTCATACATACAAACATATATACACTCATACCATACACACACACATACATATAAAATATGCATTTTAAAGTAAAATAAGTCTTTAACTGCTTTATTAATTTTTGAGAATGACAAAAGATTTAGTTCTTTGTGTATTCTTATTGCCAGTTCAATCTGTTTATGTAAAAAGAAAACTGTACTTAGAATATGTCCCAGGGAATCTAAATCAGCATGCAATAGAGAGCCCTGCACATCTGGGTTTGCAGCTAGATTGTTCTCGGTAGTGAAGGTATGAACAGCCTAGGTGGTGGCCACCAGATGACTGAAAAAAAAATGTAAAATAGATAAACAATAGAGTTGTAATCAACCATAAACAATGAAACTATGTTGTTGGCAAGAAATTTGGTGAAATAAAGATCATATTAATAAAAAGTAATCCAAATTCAGAAAGATAATTCTCTGTATTTTTCTCTCAGAAGTAGAGCCAACATTTTGTGTCTAAACACAAATGCAGAGATGAGTATGACTTGAGAGTCAAGGCTGTCTGGGGAAAGGATGTGGGCAGGAAGAGAAAGGGCAAAGGAGACAAATGTGAATATGTCGTCAAAGAGCGTGAAGCACATGGCTGCAAACTCCGGATGCACCCATCACTATGTAAAATGACTATTTTCCAACAGTACATGGCTTTACAAGCTCTTCTTGAGCTAAGTATATTTAGGGCAGACACACATAATCCCAGGACGACGGCAGAAGCATCAGAAATACAAAGCCAGCCTCGGCTACATATTTGAAAACAGCCTGTGTTAAATGAGACACTATCTTTTAAAACCTAAGACCCAGTCTCTCTTTTTCCTGTTACTTTATTAATTACACAAATTCATAATAAACAAATATTCTGTTATTAATATGGAAATTTTATTCAAAATTAAGATTATTTTGCCTCAACAGCATTCTGTGGATACTAAATTAGCAATTATTATTTTGTACTAAAGGTAGAAACACTGCACATGAATATTTGGATGCTTGCTTGGGGTCAGTGATAGGTCAGTCATAAGTAAAGATTCATCTTTAAGATAAGGAGCATATTGGGCTAGAAGATTCAAATACAGACAAAGTATACTGCCAAAAATAAATGGAGTAGAAAAATGAGATGTTCAATCTCATTGTGGCTTATACTTCTGATAAGTGGAAGTAGCTATGTGAAACCCTGACATTCTTAGAATTTAAACTCACACCCTCCTCACCCCCCAAAAAATCTTCCTTATATGGAGCTTACTCCAAAACCACAAACTCCAGACATGAACAGAAAGAGTGGACAGGTTTGATCTGTTGATTTCTGTCCGTAAATGTGCATGGTAAAATTTAACAACTATGGAGAAGTCAATCACTGCCTTGCTCTGTCTCATTTTCATTCCAGGCTTCAAGCGTATGGAGTACTTAGTCTCCAGAAGATTACTTGTCATGTAGCAGAGGGAAGTGAAGAAAGGACAAAGTATTCTATGTGTCTTTTAGTGGCCACAAGTGACCCATGCTCCTACAACCTCACGTCACCGTTGACCCCTAGCCATATCCTCATGGCTCCCCTTGATCACAGCCAGATCTAGAAGTAGAAATCTCATTCAGAGAGGAAGAGGAGAGAAAATGAAATAAGTATTTGACTTTGACAACACAATTAATTCATCCCAACTGTGTATATATGCCTGGCGACTGGGCAGAGTAAAGTGACTGAAGACAGCCTCAGACCCCAACCCTATCTGCCCTATATCTGCCCTATTTTGTGGTCTCTTTATCCTATTTAATTCCTGTAAGAACTTTGTCCTATGAGTCTCGCTGTTGTCATTAGACAGACAACACAAGGAAGACTAAGATAACAAAAGTCAATTGACCAGAGCAGTGATTCACATGTATGTCAGTCAGCTGTCTGGGATGACTGTCACCTGTCCTGCTCTTAGACTCTTCCTGAGCTCAAGTCACTCAAAAAAGATTAGCTTGTTTGGCACCAAGCTTGTTATCTTCATTGGTCCTTGTCCCTTCCCATTGGTGCATACGCTATGAGCAACATTCAAGAGCCAGACTTGATGTCAGGGGGTCAGGAGACTTCCTCATTTTGTGTCTTCCATACTGATAGAGGTGTGCTGCCTCATACTCTGATCTCCATCAACATGCTGAGTTTCTTCAGAGCTGGGATGAGATATTGTCTCTGAGTCCTAGTGGGGTTAGTGTTATGTTGTCCCCAGCCTCACCGTCAATGAAGATAAATAAACGCTGGAACTGTGAACTCTGTCTGTAAATTCAAACTTGGCCAAGAGCAACTTAAAGCTTTCAATTCAATCAGATAGCTCGCAAATGCATTTGGTACTGGCCAAACAGTACTGAAAAGTTCAAAGACACCTGGTGACAATTTGGTCTTCTGGAGATTCTGTCTTGACATACTCTTGTTACATAGGTGCTTTACTTGTCTTAGTTGTTAAATACAAGAATAAAAGCAGATGATATTGGAGCCTCTGAGTTCAGCACATTGGAGCCTGGGAGGCAATTTTTTTTCAACCATCAAAACCTATAAGTATATCCACTATGTCAGCTTTTGTCATCTCAATTAACAAGACTCACTAGTTAGGTTAACCTTTCCAAAACAGCTCTGTCCTGCTTCATTTTCCTCTTGGATGTGTCCATTAGCTGCTTGGTTTTATTAACTCAATGCTCTGTCCTCTCTCTCTCTCTCTCTCTCTCTCTCTCTCTCTCTCTCTCTCTCTCTCTTTCGTGTGTGTGTGTGTATGCATATATATGTCAAAGCGCCATGAACAGGAGTAACATGGAAGGAGTTAACAAAGAGAAGATGAAAATGCCTGATAGCTAGGAAGTCTGAAGTAAACTAGAAGTGACAGTCATTTGAAAGCACTGATCAACTACGTCAGCAATTGTAATTAAGCATTATATGCCAGGAATTTGCTACATAGTAAGAAATCAAGCAAACAGAAAAGGTGTAAGTAAAAAACACAAGACTTGTAGTATGGAACCTTGGTGGTTGAGCCATTTTTCAGTGTGCCTGAGGACCATGGCACTTCTAATGTCCAGATGGTGACCAGTCAGCAGTTACAAATTGACAGGTGTTCTCCTGAGTCATTGCTGGCCATAATAGACCCAGGTGAACTCTGCCTTGTGCCTCAGGTTGATAATACTCCACCTGCTTCTGGCTTCTCTCCATTGGTTTTCTTTCTCACACATCAAGAAAACTGCAGTGGTCCATTGATGAATGTACCTGCTTGAAATCCTTCACCAGCCTGGTTCCGCCCTTTATCCTTATCATCCCTTCCATTCCACCATTCTAAATTGTAAGCTGTGTACCTGTGCCTAACCCACAAATTACTCTCCAGGGACCATTGTCCACAGGTTCTGAGACTACTCCTTCCCAGTGACTTTCTCCCAAATACAGACCACTAAGAATCTAAAATGACCAGGAGGCTGCCATTGGCCAGAGGCATACTTATTTTTTTTTTTTAATGACATTTTAGACTTGAAGAGCAAGAGCTACCACAACAATCTGCTGTAAAGCAGGGCAGTGCTGAGATGGGCTCAGGCTGTGGGCAGGGCAGTGCTGAGATGGGCTCAGGCTGTGGGCAGGGCATCTTTATACATGCTATGCTGGTAAAGGTTAATAGGATTCAACTTTTAACTATTTCTTAATTGTGATGGTCACTTGACACCTGTGTATATGGATATATATTCCAAATATTAAAAGTAAGATTAAATTAAGACTCATTATTTTTTTTACTGGCTCCCACGTTAAATTCAATTAATGCTTTTCTTGTAAGGTGAAGAAAATCATCTCCAGTCCTTTAAATTTTTATGAGAACCTCAGACCTCCAGTGCAGCGGGGAGCATACTCACCACACAGAGGTAAAGCTGGGACCCTCAGAGGATAACTTAGCAAAATATGTGAGTGGATTCATTATGAGAAGTTCTGACCCCCTGTCACTCACTAGATCTTGACAGGGGTCCCAAGACTACATTCCTTGCCTTCCATTCTCCTCTGGCACCTGCTGCTCTTGGATCCAACTCTAATCAAGCGAACACCAATACCAACCCCAGAGCCTGGTTGTCTTATTTCCCTCTTGATGTTCTTGGTATCTTATCTCTCTTGACCTCCCAACACAAAAAAGATAAACCATCAGGTTTTTAGTAACAAAAGAAATTAAAATTTTACAAAACCCGTGTCTTCAGCACATACTCATGAGTGAGCTTATACAACGGGAGAATCACATTTCCTTCTCAATTCTGAAGGGCCAAAGTTGCAGTGTCAGGAGACTGGAACAGCACTGAGTGGGGGAAAGGGGTCTCCAGTTTGCAGTGTCTTTGGAGAAAGGAAGTAATAGAGAGACATAGGATAATGCAGGTGGGCTCTGCAAATGCAAAAAACATGTCCACATCTTGTCTCTACCAGCTTCGGAGAGACGGTCATTGCTACAACACTTGCTGCAGCATATGCCTCTTGGTTGTTAATAGTTACTTCAGGGTAGAGAAAGTGTGTGTTAATTCCTAAAATACTTCTCAGAGATGCTTGTAATTTCTGACTGCACAACCTATTTGATACAAAACAAGAGCAATAACCGACATGTCTGCCATGCCTCTCGCTTCCTCTCACCTTCCCACTGAAGGGAGGCTGGAGGCTGTGATTTAATCTGGCATGTAGGAATAAGCTGGCTTTGCTTTGTGACACTGCAAATGCATCGCTGGTGTAACTTTTTAATCAAACCTTATTTCCTAAGTCATCTTCAGGCACAAATTAAACAGCTGTAGATAATGGGCCCATTTCAACATTAGATTGTCTTTCAGAGGCCCAGTGAAACGAGATTGAAGGCTCAACTACATCTCTTAGCTTCACTGGATCAGACGAAGAGGAGGTAAGCTCAGGGCTTCACAGCAAGATGATTTAGGGAATTCTGCCCTTAGAGAAGCCAACACAATTTTTTAAAAAAATCAATTTGCAAGTAACTTCTGTGTCAGAGGCTTGGGGATCCTACAGATACTCATTAAAATCTTTTCCTAAGGAGAATAAAGTAAGACTATAGTTGAGTTCCTTAAAAAATAAAATAAAACCTTCAAAAGATAAGCAAAATTTGCTTTTATTTTATTTGATTTTATCTTGTTTTATTTTTTGAAATCAGTTTTGCTGTGGCCTGCCGAATTGATTTTTACTTGCTGCTGAGATGTCAGGCTTCAAAAGCTCCTAAATGGTCAGTGTGGACATCTGTGTTGATCTCAATTCCAGGCACATCCCCAACTTCTATTCTCTCTTTTAAGGAGGAAAAAAAAAATCTTCATAAGCTTTAAGCTGACACTGACAACAGCTATAGCCCTGCCATGAAGCCAAGCCGTTGAGCAGAATATTAAGTGTGGGGGCTAAACCTACCCTAAGGTGATGACTCTTAGTTCATACTGAATTCAATTAGACCACATCCATTTTTATCATTAAATTATTTTGATGGGAGTCCCAATAGCCTCTAAGGAAATAGACAGCGTTGGCAATAACTCACAGAAGAATGTCCTTGCTTAGTGAGTCTCAAGGAAGAAGCTAGGTCAGAATGAACCTGTAGCATTAACACCTGTGTGTCACTTGCCTCCCTGCCATCAGATCCTGGGCAAATGGATTTCATTATTTCTAAATCATGCTTGACAAATTGATATCCAATTTCTCCTCCAGCATGTCACATGACAACTTGCTATTGAAAAGATATTAAGTAAGCATGCATCACATAGAGACGTAGGAATACCCTATAGCCATTGTAATTGATTACTGGCCTACAGGAATCTGCAGTATATTAATATCTTGCTTAGATGAGTTCTTTGTGTAAAACTGAAGTTTTCCAATATGTCAAATCCACCAATGTCAGCAAAATTAGAGCCATCTGTGAATTTATTCAGTATGTACTGAACACACAAAAAGAAGCTTTCTGTGAGACTAACATCAGAGGTCAAAGTGGACATAATTCTGTTTAACAAATCATATCAAGAATCCCATATATAACATTTGTAACAAAGCAAAGGAACCAGTGTTTCCAAGGCCTCTGTGAGTCAGGTGAAATAATCTACATTTTAATATCATCATCCACACATCCATGCCTACAGCCTAGGTACATATACATACCTACAGGAACCACCAATCCCATTTCAAATACAGCTAGAATGTGTAATATAGCAGACACTCCTTAGAATACTTAAAGATAATGTCTATTGTAGTCTTCCCACCACTGATATTCTTCGTCTGTGTGGTAGTACGTAGTAGTAGTACTCACGGTCATACAACTAGAAGTGAGAAATCGCCCAGGATCAGGCCTCAACTGATTTCAGAGCTCGTTTCCTGTATCTTATGAAATTATAAAACACAATGATTTAGTTCATTAAAATTGGATATTTATGGCTTATTGTAGGACTGTGAAAGGACAGCATAGTTTCTGGTCAAGCACTGGCTAGAGATAGCCAGAAACCCAGCATGTTGGAAACTTCACAGGTTTCCCTGCAAGTGACGGCATGTATTTCGCCATGCTCCCAGACTCCAGGCTCTTGACACGAGGCCAAAGACCTCAACAATCCATGCCTTTCAGGCACGTAGGATAGCCCTCTACAGCTCCTTCCAAAGAGAGGTTTGAGACCATCGGTCACGCAGCACAGGTAGAAGGACTACAGGCTGCAGAGCCCCAATAGATCTCCATATTCATGTTACCTAAAGGCCCGAGGGCATAGCCAATTAAGCATTCCTTCCCAGACCCTCCTCCTACTTGCAAAAGGTATTTAACCTCAGGCCCACCCTGAGAAAATGAGGTAGAGTTTCATCCATGCTCCATCATGACAATAAACATTTTAAAACCATGGACTACCTCTTGTTCTTGGGACCCACCATGGGGAACCATGGAGAAGGTCTTCAACTACTGAGCCGCTACCTAACCTCCCACCGAAGACCTCTCTATGTTCTAATCATGGAGGCTGCCCACTCAAGGGAGCTAGCCAAGCCAGCCATGACCCAGCCAAGAGAGTTGCCATGACCAAGAGTCTCATTCCCTGCTGGGTGCCACTGGACCTCATCTTCTTTCCCTTGCCCCTTTTTGGCTGGGGGTCAATCTAGCCCATCTCGGTCCTTCTGTGGCCTCTCAGCAGCTCCTGAGAGCCCAAGGGTTTGAGACCAGTTGGTCTCCAGTCACTGTGTGGCCCAGGGATCCCCAACCCAACAGAACACATGCTCAAGCCACAACCCAACAGCTTACCAATTTTTCAAGGGTTAAAAAGAAATGTGTAATCATCAAAGCTATGATAACTGAGACTATCACTCCTCTGATGACCTGACTCTTTGGAACTTAGCTTTTGGGAAACCAATGCATCCCATACCCTGTCACTATCCTGGTCATGTGCACAGGACATGATGTCCTCATATTCTATATATTCCCTGGACAGATTCTAGCAACCTGACACAATTATTCTGTATTTCAAACAAAATTTTTTATTCATCTTTATAGCACAAATAAATGTATGAGACAGGAACTGTAGGAAGTCAATTTATTTGATTGCTCCTGGTACTCAAATGACACTCAGCAATAAATGTCAGCTTTTGAAAAAGGGGCCTTTTTATCTTTCTTTTTTACCTTGTTCCTATCATAGTCTGAACATAAAATATGTTCTTTTTGTTTTATTTTGGTTTTTTTTTGATTTTTTAATGTGTAGACAAGTAACCAGTGGTATAAGTTCCTTGTTGAAACCTCATGGAAGTCTGTGAATGAACAAGTAATATTTATATGTAGGAAATTCCATAGCCCCCTAGCACGACAACATAATTAAAACTGTTGTAAAATTAACAACAAACATTTATACAAAAATCATGTTTGCCAGGCATGGCTTTAAGCCCTCAACTACATCTGTTCATTTAATCCCCAAAACAACCAGATGAAGTCTACATTTTAATCATACTTATAATTAAATATACATGCTTGCTTTCAGTTATTATGATAGCCCTTGTTCATCTTGTAACATAAGCCTCCTCTACACTTCTCAGCATATTGTATAGACTGAGTAAAGAAAGCAATTCATCAATCAGATGTTTCTCTGTGGGATGTCACAATGTAAAGACTGAATCCGAGTCAAAGTGATTTGGTATAATGCCTGGGTGAATTATAACTACCCTAAAACTGTTCTGCTTATCTTTGTAATGCTGTGTTCACTAAAGGAGTGAGCTATTTGATTTCTTCCTAAATTACCATCATGGCAAGTTATTTAAGTATATATTATATACAAAACCAAGAAGCACACCTCCATACACAACCATCAGCTTCTCCTTACACAGACCATGATCAAAGTTAATAATTCCAACCTAAGAAAGCCAGACACAAGAGGAAAATCTGTAGGCAAATGGGAGATTCAAGAAGTCAGGACACCAAGCTAATTGTAATATGTCTAGTGTTGGGTTACTGAGATCAGTAAACATATGTCAATGTCTGAGCCGGCCAACATCAAAGTAAACAACTGTCCGAAGCTCAAATATAATGAAAGAAACCTTGCAGCTTTGGCATGAGGTTGTAAGATTAACCGCGGGTGAGTTCTTTGTGCAAGAGGCATTGGTGCTTACATTCAGAACTCATGGTCCAGCTGGACAAAGAGACTGCTACCTGAACTGCAAATGTATTGTAGAGACACTGCTGAATTGATTTAGTATTATGTGGCCCCCAAAAAAAAGTAAAAAGAAAGAGGAAAATAGTCAGGATTTGGTGAGCAAATATGACCATGGAAAATGAAAAATTAGGAATAGTTTCAGAAATATAGTTTCAGGTCTTGGAAAATTGTCCAAAATAGAGAACACTGGAGAAATGATCCTTTAAGGGAAAGATGATAAGCTCTGATTTAATCATGATGAGGAGAAGCAATTTACCTTGAAGCTGGCAGAGAACTCAAGAGGCACCATCATTACCCACTGAGTCAACCGGTTAATGAGAAAATGAGGTTATGGTAAGGTGATCTCTGCCAGGGACTCGAAATCTTAAAGAATTTTTCAATAATCACATAATTACTCTCAAGATATCAGGTGCTCTTGTTGTATAAATTGCATTGTACAGGTGTTCTGGTGTACGTATTCACTGACTAATCACTGCAGGAAACAATTTGACCTACAGTCTCACCCTGTCATTTTCCTTTACAATAAGAGAACCTGAAACCTACTCTTGAATATTTCAAGTGCACAAAAATTAACTCCCAACCTCGGGAGTTTAGCCTTGAGATTTATCCATTGTATTTATCAATAAAAGCCACTATCCTAGTCTTGGCTGCCATGTGGTCTATTTTTTAAAGCTCCTATCTATAAGCAATCATGTACTATTCCAAATGTTGTTCCAGCTCACTTTATGATGCTGTATGATATCTTCTGTCTTTGTTCATACTATTATAAGGGGCAGGACCATATATTTTAAAACTTAATAATATCAGGTGGTGATATGCTGCATTGCTTTTTATAATTCAATCATTTAGATGAGTTTCAGAATGTTTTTGTTTTCCTAGTCTTTGCAACTTTCAGACACATGTCTACTAATTTTGATCATATCAACCCTTTCATAGACACCTTTCAATTCCTCTAAGATACCTCCACATCCTTCTCGAAACTCGTGTCGTCTTTTATCAATTAGTTATTCAAATTGGTTGGTTAGTTTGTTTAAACTCACAGAGTCTAATCGTTGCTGCATATGGATAAGGGCTCATCCAGTCAGGGTAGGGGAGGGTGAAAAGTTACTCTTCCTCCCCTAGCAGCCATCAACTTCCAATATGTCCTCCATCTGAATGATAGGGTTTTTAACTGGCTTCATCTTATGCAGGCCTCGTACAGGTAACAGCAGCTGATGGAACTTGATGACTGTTATTTCTCACCATTGAAGATGCTTCCTCTCCTACTGGCAGAGTACAACTTCAGCATTTTCTCACTGCATTGCCAGCACCTGTTATCTGTTCATTTTCATAACAGCCAGGCCAGAAGATATAGATGATATTCCTTTGTGGGTTTTATTTACATTCCTCTAAGAATTCACATATTCATTTCTGTCTGTTAAGTCCACTCACCATTTTTAGATCTTCTATGGAGAACCATATTTAGCTTTTACAAGTTTTATTGGGCTATACATATTATTGCTATCAAACTATGTAGGTTCCCTATATTAAACAGATCTGATTCGAGACCTCGGCCTTTTTGCCCCATGGACATTTCCTGATGCTTTTTACTTTGATTCACGTTTACGTGTTTTTGCTTTGTTTCCTAAACAACAATAAAAGTAATAATAATAATTGTCAGGAGTGATACCGACATGTTTATCACATGATTTTTTTTTCTAGAAGATTCATGGACTCATATCTTATACTCAATCTTTAATCCAGTTCAAACTCTTGTGTATGGTATGGTAATAAATGTCCAATTTTGTCCTTTCAGTTCTGACATCAAATTTCCCAGTGCCATTTACTAAATAGATTATTCATGCCCCGTTCTGTTTTGTTGAACATCGTCTCAAAGTAGTGATAGTAGTTTTGCTTCAAAGAAAATTGGTAGGCCGCAGTCTCTTTAAACCACGTTTCCTTTTATTGGTAATGAATAACCGTGGTTTTATGGTGTGTGTGTCTCTTGTACAATTTGCAGACAGAAAATCAGAAACAAAGATAAATTTTTCAATGTTTTCCTTTAAAGATATATAGTTTTGTGGTGTCTTTGTTTTATTAACCTGCTTGTTTTCTAAAAAGAAAATTAAAAAAGTAGAAGAAGGTATGGAATGGTAAAGGTCAGAGGTGGGAAAATCTGGGCTGGGGGAGGGGAAACTGATCTGAATATATTGTATAATTTTTCATTTAAAAATAATAAAACATTTTAAAGAAAATAAATATTCTACATACTTTCTTTTGCTATTGTTTATAGAAAAGCTTAAGAAGAAAGCAGTGATAGATCCTGGAGTAAGAAGAGGACTTACAGAAATCAAAAGTAGACTGTGCCATGATTTAAACATGAAATCTCCTACTTAGGCCCAGGTATTTGAACACTTGGTCCTCAGCTAGTGGTACTGTCTGCTAAACTGTAAAATGTTTAAGAGATTGAGGCTTGCTGAAACAAGAAGTCACTAGGGGCAAGACTTGAAACTTGGCAGCCTGGGCCCACTCCTTTTTCCCTTCTACTTAACAATGCAGATGTAATTTGAGTAGCAGCCTTGTGCTCCTTTCAGAGCAGCTTGCTTTCCTTGCCATGCCTTTCTCACCGTGATAGACTAGAGTTACCTGAAGCTATAAGCCAAAAGTAAACTCTTTCTTCCTTAATGCTTTTGTAAGGGTATTTTATCACAGCAGTGGGAAAGTAACGAAGAAAGAGTTTAATCTAAAACATGACAATTTTTTTTCTTTATTTTTATTTTTTTCAAAAAAAAGATTTCTTGTGTGGTTCAGACTGTTCTGGAACTCACTCAGTAGACTAGGCTGCCCTCAAACTCAGAGATCTGCTTGACTCTGCCTCCCAAGTACTGGGTTTAAAACCATGCCCCACCACTGCACGGCCTTGATTTCTTTTCTTGTCTCGTCTCGTCTCGTCTCGTCTCGTCTCGTCTCGTCTCGTCTCGTCTCGTCTCTTCTCTTCTCTTCTCTTCTCTTCTTTTCTTTTTTTTAATGAAATGTGTACAACTCAGTTTTAGGGCTATATTTTTTGTTAAATGCATCCTATCATTCACCATATTTGAAATACAATAATATCTGATAAAATTAACATAAAAGAACATGGCATACAGTGTATCCTTGACAAATATTTAAATAAAAATTAGAGGAGAAGGGGAAGGAGAGAGAGAGAGAGAGAGAGAGAGAGAGAGAGAGAGAGAGAAATGGAACTGACAAAATGCTACCAATTTGCAGACAGTAAATCAGAAACAAAGATTACTTCTTCAAAGCAGTGTTTTAAAGATGTATTCATGGGATAAAATTGTCTCTGGCAACATTCCACAGACGATAAAATGATGGAGCGAATGAGCCAGAAACCTGTGTTTGCTGCGACTTTCTCCCAAGCTCTCAGCAGACCCATCAGTCTGCAGTTGAAAGCTGATGGAAATAGAAATAGCGGCAAGATGCAAGCCATTCAAAAGCACCTTGCTTATTTCCTCTTGCTTCATACAGCTCTTATATCCACAAATACACATTCTGAACCCATTTCCTTCTTCAGCCACTTCATTGTACAACGGGGACAACTTAAGAGGACTTACAGGTGAAAAATGAATTTTATATAATCATAAAAACTATACTCAGCCCATCCATGCCCAAGGTGATACAGCTGCAAGGAGTGAATATTCCTTTTATTAATCTGTTTAAATGACATAGAAAGGAAATTGCCCAACAATAATCTTTCCATTGTTCATTGAATTTTATGCTTGCTTCCATTAGCCAGCAGTCATTAAAGTAAATACAGAGTTCTATCTCATGATCCACCAGGAGCCAAGTTATGTGGTATGAGGACAGAGGGGTAGAGGAAACACAGTTGACCATTTTATCAAAAATTATGGAGAATTACAAGTTCTAGATTTTTACCTTTAATGAAATGCTTAAGTAAATATCCCTTTGCTAAATGGAAGTTGGTCCACAGCCTTTGAGATAGTTTAAAATTGGATGCTGTAAATCCTTTCACTAAAACTGGGCCACCAAAAAAATCTTAATGCTTCAGAAACCTGAAGGACTATGCTAAAGTAGCATAGAAACACAAACAAATTATTCACTCTTATGGGCCATAGCCAGATATAGGAGGATGGCAAAAACACTTTCAAGAATGACAACAGAAGACCCCCTGAAGTGGGACCTGCTGCAGACACAGGAAACAGTGAATTTAGATATAAATGAAGAGATTGACATGGATGGCAAATAAATTGAAGCTGACTGGGGATCATAAGTGTCCTTGTAGAAAATCACACTAAGAAGCCCTTGCACCATATGGGAAGTTAGTGATGAGTACAAACAAAAGGTGCAAAGAAGCTGGTGTGTTATTATTACATCCAGGGAAAAAGAGCATGAACACAGCACACTGGCATACTTGGCTGTCAGTTACATTTGTCTGAGCATAGTAAAAAGACTCAAGAACTTGTTATTAATTTAATGAAGTATCAAAATAATATTAGAGTGGCTGTTCTATTCTCCATGACAGCAAATTGATGGATTAGGTACAAACCTGATAAGTCAAAAGGCAGAAACCAAACTCTACTTTAGCATGAGAGTGTATGTAATTCCTTTTGTGGAGATGCTGTGAGGCTTATTGGGAAACAGATGTGCACACAGTAATCGTGGTTGAAAACTGCAAGCCGTGCTGGGAAAATGACTGAGTTTCATCAGTTGCCTAGTGAAATGGTACTTGCTGGGAACTACAGGAGGTGATGTCATCATCCTGGGCATGGTCTTGCATAATAGAAGAAACCGAAGGGCTAAGCAGATGGCTTGGCAGGTGAAGTCTTTGCAGCCTAAACACAAGAACCATAGTTCAGGTCCCAAAGCTCAAGTGGAAGTCAGATCATCCTGCATGTCCCAGGACACAGGAGGTGGAGCTATGAGATCTTTTGGACAAGCAGGCTATCCAGACTAGCCTAAGTAGTGAGATCCAGGCTTAGAGTCAAGTGTTGCCTCAATGTATGAGTCTGAAGTGATGGAGGAAGACACCAGATGTCAAACTCATGTCTACATTTCCAAACACAGATATAAACTCCCACAAAGATACATAGATATATATGCTCACACACACTACAGGTGTATACATAGAAAATTAAAATATAAGGTGGCCAGGTATGGTACAGCCAGCCTTTAATTCCAGCACTTGAGAGGCAAAAGAATGAAGATCTCTTTGAGTTTGTTCAAGGGAGAAAGAAACCAAATACTGAAAACTAGTTTAAAGGAATGAAGATGATGGTTGTCAAATGACATTTTAACCCAAGTATCTTATAAGCATAGTTACAGAAAATAGTGTTAAACGTTAGTTTTGGTTTGTATTAGATATTTTAATAATTTACATTTCAGATGTTATCCCCTTTCTCAATTTCCCCTCCCCAGAAACTCCCACTCCATCCCCCCTCTGCCTGCTTCTATGAGGGTATGCCCTCACCCACCCACCTTCCTGCTCTTGAATTCCCCCATACCTGGGCATCCAGCCTTCACTAAACCAAGCACCTCCTCTCCCACCGATGCTCAACAAGTCCATCCTCCACTACATATAGAGCTGGAGCCATGGGTCCCTCCATGTGTGTTCACAGGCTGGTGGCTTAGACCCTGGGAGCTCTGATTAGTTGGCATTGCTGCTCTCCCAATGGGGCTGCAAAACCCTTCAGATCCTTCAGTCGTCTCTCTAACTCCTCCATTGGAAACCCCATGATCAGTTCAACAGTTAGCTGTGACCATCCAGTTCTGTAAGTGTCAGGTTCTGGCAGAGCCTCTTAGGAGACAGGTATATCAAGCTCCTGTCAGCATGAACTTCTTGGCAACCACAACAGTGTCTGTGTTTGGTGACTACAATAGGATGGATCCCCAGATGGAGCAATCTCCAGACAGCCCCTCCTTCAGTCTCTGCTCCACAATGTGTATCTGTAAGTCTAATTCCAAGTTCTTCCTCCAAGTGCCAAGTGCCTAATACCTAATAATAATAATTATTCTTCCAAGTTCTCTACTCCAAGTGTCTTCTACCTCAATGCCTAATAACTAACTCTAAGTTGTACTCTCTAACCTAATTCCTAGTTCCAAGTTGTACTGCAAGTTGTACTCTCTGAAGTGTCCGATTCTCTGTTCCTCCAAATTGTTCTGAACTCTCCTGTCTGCCTCTCTCCTTTTATATGTCTCACTTCTAAGCCACACCTCTAAGTCACGCCTTTAATCATGCCCTTAGGTCTTGTCTCTAAATCTGATCTCTAAGTCACACCCATAAGTCACACACCCATAAGTCTCACACACCCAAGGGAAAGTCCTGGGTATCTAAAGCAAGATGTTATCAGAGTGTGCTCAGCTGTTGCAGGCTAATGCAATCAAGTCTCTGGTCAGGGTATATGGCTCAAGATGGCTGCAAGGATGATAGCCACCTTCTGTCAGCTCCCCACATGATCCCATGAGTATTTTGATATTCCTTCTAAGAAGGAATGAAGCACCTGCATTAATGATCTTCCTTCTTCATGAGCTTCATGTGGTCTATGAATTATATCTTGAGTATTGAAAGCTTTTGGGTTAATATCCACTTATTAGTGAGTAAATACCATGTGTGTTCTTTTGTGATTGGGTTACCTTACTCAGGATGATATTTTCTAGTTCCATCCATTTGCCTAAGAATTTCATGAATTCATTGTTTTTAATAGCTGAGTAATACTCCATTGTGTAAATGTACCATATTTTTTGTATCCATTACTCTGTTGAAGGACATCTGGGTTCTTTCCAGCTTCTGGCTATTATAAATAAGGCTGCTATGTACATAGTGGAGCATGTGTCATTGTTATATGTTGGAGCATCTTTTGGGTATATGCCCAGGAGTGGTATACCTGGGTTCAAAGTTAACACTATGTCCAATTTTCTGAGGAACTGCTAGACTGATTTTTAGAATGGTTGTATCAGCTTGCAATCCCACCAACAATGGAGGAGTGATGCTTTCTCCACATCCTTGACAGCATCTGCTATCACCTGAGTTTTTGATCTTAGCCATTCTGACTGGTGGAATCTCAGGGTTGTTTTGATTTTCATTTCCGTGATGACTAAGGATGTTGAACATTTCTTTAGGTGCTTTTTGACCATTCGAGTTTCCTCAGTTAAGAATTCTTTGTTTAGCTCTTTTTAAAGGGTTATTTGATTGTCTGGAGTCTAATTTTGGGGGGTTCTTTGTATATATTGAATATTAGCCCTCTATTGGATGTAGGATTGGTAAAGATCTTTTCCCAATCTCATGGTTGCCATTTTGTCCTATTGATACTGTCCTTTGCCCTACAGAAGTTTTGGAATTTTGTGAGGTCCCATTTGTCAATTCTTGATCTTAAAGCATAAACCATTGGTGTTCTGTTCAAGAATTTTTCCCCTTTGCCCAAGTATTCAAGGCTCTTCCCCACTTTCTCTTCTATTAGTTTCTTTGTATCTGGTTTTATGTGAGGGTCCTTAATCCACTTGGACTTGAGCTTTGCACAGGGTGATAAGAATGGACTGATTTGCATTCTTCTACATGTTGACCTCCAGTTGAACCAGCACCATGTGGTGAAAATGCTGTCTTTTTTTCCACTGGATGGTTTTAGCTCCTTTGTCAAAAGTCACGTGACCAATAGTGTGAGTTGATTTCTGGCTCTTCAATTCTATTTCATTGATATTCCTGCCTGTCTCTGTACCAATACCATCCAGTTTCTATCACTATTGCTCTGTAGTACAGCTTGAGGCCAGGGATGGTGATTCCCACAGAAGTTCCTTAATTGTTGAGAATAGTTCTCACTATCCTGGGGTTTTTGTTATTCAAAATGAATTTTCAAATTTCTCTTTCTAACCTTATGAAGACTTGAGTTGGAATTTTGATGGAGATTGCATTGAATCTTTACATTGTTTTCACCAAGATGGCCACTTTTACTATATTAATCCTGCCAATCCAAGAGCATGGGAGATCTTTCCATATTCTGAAATCTTCAATTTACCCTTCTTCAAATACTTGAAGTTCTTGTCATACAGATCTGTCACTTGCTTGGTTAGATTCACACCAAGATATTTTATATTATTTGTGATTATTGTGAAGGGTGTCATTTCCCCAATTTCTTTCTCAGCCTGTTTATCCTTTGAGTAGAGAAAGGCTACTTGTTTGTTTGAGTTAATTTTATATCCAGCCACTTTGATGAAGTTATCAGGTTTAGGAGTTTTGGGTGGAAATTTTGGGGTCACTTAATTGTTCTATTATATTAACAGGAAATAGTGATATTTTGACTTCTTCCTTTTCAATTTGTATCCCTTTGACTTCCTTTTGTTGTCTAATTGCTCTAGCTAGGACTTCCAGTACTATATTGAATAGATAGGGAGAGAGTAGGCAGCCTTGTCTAGTAGCTGATTTTAGTAGGATTGGTTCAAGTTTCTCTCAATTTAATTTGATGTTGGCTACTGGTTTGCTGTATATTGCTTTTACTATGTTTAGGTATGGGCCTTGAATTCCTGATCTTTAAAGGAGTTTTACCTAGAAAAGATGTTGAATTTTGTCAAATGCTTTGTCAACATGTAGTGAGATGATGATGTGGTTTTTTTCTTTGAGTTTATTTATATAGTGGATTATGTTGATGCATTTCTGTATATTGAGCAATCCCTGCATTCCTGGGATAAAGCCTACTTGATCATGTTTGTTCAACATGATGATTGTTTTGATATGTTCATGGATTCGGTTTGCCAGAATTTTATTGTGTATTTTTGCATCGATATTCATAAGGGAGATTGGTCTGAAGTTCTCTTTCTTTGTTGGGTCTTCAGGTGGTTAGGTATGAACATAACTGTCGCTTCATAAAATGAATTGGTTAGTGTTCCTTTGTTTCTATTTTGTGGAATACTTTAGAGAGTATTGGTATTAGGTATTCTTTGAAGGTCTGATAGAATTCTGCACTAAAACCATCTGGTTCTGATCTTTTATTGGTGGGGAGACTTTCAGAGACTGCTGCTATTTCTTTAGGGATTATGAGAGTATTTAGATGGTTTATCTGATCCTGATTTAACTCTGGTACTTGGAATCTGTCTAGAAAATTGACCATTTGATTCAGATTTTCCAGTTTTGTTAGTAGAGGCTTTTGTAGTAGGATCTGATGATTTTTGAATTTCCTCACTTTTGGTAGTTATATCTCTGTTTTCAGTTCTGATTTTATTAATTTGGATACTGACCCTATGTCCTCTGGTTAGTCTAGCTAACCGTTTATCTATCTTGTTGGTTTTCTCAAAGAACCAGCTCCTGGTTTTCTTGTTTCTTTGTATAGTTCTTTTTGTTTCTACTTGGTTGATTTAAGCCCTGAGTTTGATTATTTCCTGACATCTACTCCTCTTGGGTGTATTTGCTTCCTTTTGTTCTAGAGCTTTCAGGTGTGCTGTTAATTTGCTAGTGTATGCTCTCTCCAGTTTCTTTTTGTAGGGACTTAGAGCTATGAGTGTTCCTCTTAGCACTGCTTTCATTGTGTCCCATAAGTTTTGGTATGATGTGCCTTCATTTTCATTAAATTCTAAAAAGGCTTTAATTAATTTATTTATTTATTGACCAAATTATCATTGAATAGAGCGTTGTTCAGCTTCCATGTGTATGTGCGCTTTCCATTGTTTTTGTCTTTAGTCCATTGTGTTCTGATAGAATACATGGGATTATTTCAATCTTATTGTATCTGTCCAGGCCTTTTTTTTTTTTTTTTTTTTTTGACTAATTATATGATCTGTTTTGGAGAAGGTACCCTGAAGTGCTGAGAAGAAGGTATACGCTTTTGTTTTAGGATGAAATGCTCTATAAATGTCTGTTAAATCCATTTGGTCCATAACTTCTCTTAGTTTCACTGTGTCTCTGTTTAGTTTCTGTTTCCATGATCTGTCCATTGCTGAAAGTGGAGTGTTTAGTCTCCCATTATTATTTTGAGGTACAATGTGTGCTTTGAGCTTTAGTAAAGTTTACTTATTTTATTTTTTAATGAATGTGGGTGCCCTTGCATTCAGAGCATAGATATTCAGAATTGAGAGTTGATCTTTGTAGAATTTTTCTTTAATGAGTATGCAGTGTCCTTTCTTATCTTTTTTTTAACTTTTGGTTGAAAGTTGATTTTATTCAATATTAGAATGGCTACTTCAGCTTGTTTCTTGGAACCATTCACTTGCAAAATTGTTTTCCAGCCTTTTACTCTGAGGTAGTGTCTGTCTTTGTCACTAAGGTGCATTTCTTGTATGCAGCAAAATTCTGGGTCCTGTTTATGTATCCAGTCTGATAGTCTACATCTTTTTATTGGAGAATTGAGTCCATTGATGTTAGGAGATATTAAGAAAAAGTGATTTTTGCTTCCTGTTGTTTTTGTTATTAGAGGTGGAATTATGTTTGTGTCACTATTTTCTTTTGGATTTGTGGGGAAAAGATTATTTTCTTGCTTTTTTTAGGTTGTAGTTTCCCTCCATGTGTTGGAGTTTTCCATCTACTATGCTTTGTAGGACTGAATTTGTGGAAAGATATTGTGTAAATTTGGTTTTGTCATGAAATATCTTGGTTTCTCCATCTATGGTAAGTGAGAGTTTTGCTGGGAATAGTAGCGTGGGCTGCCATTTGTGTTCCCTTAGGATCTGTATGACATCTGTCCAAGACCTTCTATCTTTTATAGTCTCTGGTAAGAAGTCTGATGTGATTCTGATAGTTCTGTCTTTATATGTTACTTGACCTTTTTCCCTTCCTACTTTTAATATTCTTCCTTTGTTTTGTGCATTTGGTGTTTTGATTATTATGTGACAGGAGGAATTTATTTTCTGCTCTAGTCTATTTTGAGTTCTGTAGGCTTCTTATATGTTCATGGGCATATCTTTCTTTAGGTTAAGGAAGTTTTTCTATAATTTTGTTGAAGCTATTTACTGGCCCTTTAAGTTGGGAATCTTCACTCTCTTCTATACCTATTATCTTTAGGTTTGGTCTTCTCCTTGTGTCCTGAGTTTCTTGAATGTTTTGGGTTAGAGAACTTTCTGCATTTTGCATTTTCTTGACAGTTGTGTCAATGTTTTCTATGGTATCTTCTGCACCTGAGATTCTCTCTTCTATCTCTTGTATTCTGTTGGTGATGCTTGCGTCTACGACTCCTGATCTCTTTCCTAGGTTTTCTATCTCCAGGGTAGTCTCCCTTTGAGATTTCTTTATTTTTTTTTCTATTTCTATTTTTAGATCCTGGATGGTTTTGTTTAATTACTTCACTTATTTGGTTGTGTTTTCTTGTAATTCTTTAAGGGATTTTTGTGTTTCCCCTTTAAGAGCTTCTACCTGTTTACCTGTGTTCTCCTATATTTCTTTAAGGGATTTATTTATGTTCTTCTTAAAGTCTTCTATCATCATGATAATTGATTTTAAATCAGAATCTTGCTTTTCTGGTGTGATGGGTTATCCAGAATTTGCTATGGTGGGAGAATTGGGTTCTGATGATGCCAAGTAACCTTGGTTTCTGTTGCTTATGTTCTTGTGCTTGCCTTTTGCCATCTGGTTATCTCTAGTGCTACCTACACTCACTGTCTCTGACTGAAGCCTGTCTCTCCTGTTACCTTTGCTGTGTCAGAACTCCTCAGAGTCCAGCTGTCTCTGTGATCCTGTGACCCTTGATCCTGGGTGTAAGAGATCCTGGAAGTCAGGCTGCCTCTAGGATCCTGAAATCCTATATGATTCTGGGAATGTTAGAGATCCTAGGATTCCAGTTTCTTTTGGGTGTTGTGGGATTGGGTGCAGAGCTATGATCCTGAACCTGTTAGAGCTCCTGGGAGTTCAGCTTCCTCTGAGTGCTGTGGACTTTGTTGCAGAGCTAGCACCCATGGTCTGCTCAGGGCACTGGCTGAGACTGGAAGGAATCCATGCCAATGGGTCAGGATATGGTGTCTTCACAGAAGACCAACTAGGAGTCCTCCCCAGCAGAAAGGATCGGGTGGAAGAGGCAGAAGGGAAGTGGTATTTGGAAGGGTGGGGTTTTGTGGGTGTGATGGATCCCCAGTGTGTTGGGCTCTCAGCTACAACTCTGGTACTTTGGGTTGTGGGGGAGGGTTCTTACCAACTGCTTTGAGTGCAGTGGATCCTCTAGGATGGGTCAGGATATGGTGTCTTCATGGGAGCCTACAGTTTTATTTCTTAAAAGACACAAATTAATCATCTCTTATAATTTCCTCACTGGAGTTTATGGTCCCCAAACAAAAACCAGTTATTTGGTGGAAGCTTTAATCAAGCTGTTGCCTCTGCTCATCACTCTGGTTGTCAGGGTCTGTGAATCTGAGTAAAAGAAAATTGTTTTGTTTCTGGATTTTAATTATTAAATAACAAACATCTATGATAATTATCACTGTTATAGCCAATATTTCATAATGTTCATAGAGTATCAGGCTTTGCCTGTATTAAAATATTCAGTTCAAGATTAGGGAGATAGCTCAGTTAATAGCACGCTTGTCATGAGAACCTGGGGACCTGAGTCAGATCCCTGGTACACACATAAGATAACCTTGGCACACATCTATAGTCCTAGGGCTTGGGAGACAGAGACAGGAGGATCCCTAGACCACAGCAGCAGATAAAGAACAATGATGCCCCATTCTTTTAACTTCTTGTCTTTTCAGTTTAGGCTTAATTGTGTGTTATTGGCTAAGTTTTATCCCCCAATTACCATACTCAATAAATAACAGATATAAATAGCAAATAAACAACAATCACCTAGCACATAGAAGAACCTGTGTTGAAAGGCGTGTGACAGAAAAGATGAGGCATGTCAAGCTGCACAGATTGACAGCTTTTGTTGTAGATGATACACCATACAATTTGCTTTGTCCAACAACATATTGGTTTATGTGACACAAACTAAAACTGGCACAGCCCCGATATCTTCTCATTTGTCCTCACTTTTGCTCTCTGCTACTATTGTCTGCCTTCCCGCTAAACAGTGTTCATGGTGGCACCCACTGGAAACATAGTCACTGGGGAGATTGTGGGTGGCAGCGAGGTCATGGTATCAAGGCTAGCATGGGCTACTTAACTACAGACTCATCTTTTTAAGAAAAGAAAAGAAAAAGGAAGGGAAGGTGTCAGGGAGGTGGGAGAGAAGAAGAAAATGGTAGACCTACCAGGGGCCACACCCTTAAAGAAAATTGACTTTCTCCCAGAACCCATCAATGACCAAGAGCTCGTCAGCTAGAGCTGGGACTTCATGCTCACCCCTGGACTCCATGCTGGGATTGTGTCTGGGTGAGATTGCAGAGGTAATTTACATGCTGTTAAAACAACTGTGAGTTCATAGCTACAATTGAAGGCCACACATCCAAGAGTTATATGGGCAGTGCAAATCAAATTTGATAGGGTTGTAAAGATTAAGAAAGAAGATAGAGGTGGGTGGGTCAGAAAATGGGGGTGAATCTGAGAGGAGTCAGGAGACAAGGGCAAATATGATCAAAACAAGTTATATGAGATCATCAAAAAACTAATTCTAAAGGGGAAAGGAAACAGGAGAAAGCTAAATAATCCGAGTTCAATCCATCTTGAGTCAACCAGTATAACCTCACCAAGGTCAGCCATGATGACACACAGCTGAATTCAGCATTAAATCACCAGAAAATCTGTCCCTAAATCTATGCTTATCCCTCTAAACTATTGACTTCTGATGGGCAAGGGCTATGCCATGTTATTGCAAGGGACAAACTGGTGTAAGTATCAACTAAAGTCTAGGTGTCTACTACCTGGTAAGACTTATACTAGTTTAAATTCAGTCTCCATACTTACCATGTGCCCTAAGGAGACCATAGTGAAAAACTAAATCCTGTGCCTCTCTACCCTCAACACAAGGACAGACATGAATCTACTCATGGGGCATGAAAAACTTAAACATTTCTCTTAGATTGGAGGGAGTTGATAAAAATACAAGATTATTCTTTAAAGGGTGCACAGGTCCACTGTAAAGTATTCTAAATGTTAGCAGGTCTCGTTCCCTTGATGGCCTTTATAAAGAAATTCACAATTACCTGTAGGTTCATTAAACAAATCAATCCTCTAATGTTCTTACATTCATTCTCATTAGTGCAATGATTGCCCTGATCACAATAAATATAGGTGCCATCGACTGCCAGAAGTGGTTTCCTCTCAGAAAGATTTGCTCTTCATTAAGACTCAGAGAGCACATTGGCTTAATTTGAGTAGACTTTAGAAAATTTCATTCAAACTAACTCTTCTCCCAAAGAAGTCAATGCTGACATATTCATGGTATCGTCCTCCAAATTTTGTTTCCCACTATTTATAGCTGGATCCAAACAACTGGTAACTCTTAGTAGATAATGTTTATTATAATTGATTGTTAGGTAACAGCAAAATTATATTATGAAATGAAATGAGCCTAATGTGATAGCTCATGCCTTGAGAGTGTAGTCCAGAAGTGTCACAAGTTTGAGGCCAGCTTCGACTATAAAACGAGTTCCCTGACAGCTAAATTGTGAGACCCTGTCTCAAAGTAAAAACAACAAAAAGATGCCATGAATCTGCTGTAGGCTACTATTAGTGTTGACAGAAAACATACAAGGCAGGGCATACATACATAGGTATGACTATAGAAGGATTTAAGCTAGGTTTTATCAGCATTAGTCCAATGTTGCCTTGCAATCTAACAGATGGGAGAAAAGTCTCTCTGTGTTGCTGAGAATCCAAGGTCATCGAAAGTAATTAAGTAAACCAAGAAACAAACCTGTGAGGATCAGGTCTTCAGCCAGGATGCTATCATCCCAAGAGCAGAGGCAGTGTTCTCACCTCTAGAGTGTCCATGTTGGAAAGCTCAGAAAGAAGATGGCCGGCTATGCCAAGCCGGTGCTACAGTGTCGGAGAGACTCTTGTTGTTCTAGCTCCATCCGTGAACAGAGAATCAACTACACAGCCTCTGGCCAGGAAGAGGTGCCTGTCCCAGCACAATCCTTGTAGTCTCTACAGAGAGAGGTTAGTTAACAGCATGTTCCTTGGAAACAAGCACGCCTCTAGAATTGTCTTCTTTCCAAAGCAAAATTTGAAGACAGTGTGAGACTGAAAATGAGCAGACTGCTCAGTTGGTAAAATGCTTATCCTAAATCTTGGGTTTAATCCCCAGGACAAGAAGGGAGAGAAGGCAGGAAAGAGGAAAAAGGAGGAATAGGAGGGGAAAACAACAAGGTGGGGAGAAGGAAAAAGAAGAAGAAAAGAAGCACAAGGTCCAATTACATGTTAAATAATAGTAATCCATTTTAAATATAAATAGCACATATAGATGAAAGTGCATTGTGGAGAAGCACCCTGTACTACTACTGTTGTTTCAAAGAGCACAAAAGTCTCTGCATTAATTTCAGACAGCACACTTCAGAACAAAGAACATCATGAGAGGTAAAAATGAGTTAATCCATTCTGCTGATAGCAGGAATAGCCATTAGTTTTTGCACTAATAGCAGACAATGAAACAGAGCATACATGCTTGCAAAGGTGCAAGGTAGAAATAAGCATATGGAAAGATGCTCCATGTGATCAATATGCAAGTCCAAATAAGAGATGGCAGAGCACTATTAGAAAGGCTCAAACCTAAGGCATGGACCACACAGGTCAAATGCTGGCAAGGATGGGAAACTAGAAAGACTTAGTCATTTCGTGGGAATATAAAGTGGCACCATCATTTTGGAAAGTAGAATGTCATCTTTTGTTATTCACGGAGGTGGAGAGTGCCGACTTTATGTATGTGAACCACATGCATGCAGTTTCTACAGAGGCTAGAAGAATGTATTGAATCCCCTGGATCTGGAGTTATATGAAATTGTAATCCATCCCATGTGGGTGCTGGGAACTGAACCTGAATGTTTTTGAAGAGCAGCTAGTGCTCTACACAATACACTTCATCTCTAACTCCAGCACGTTCTTACAAAGCTTGGACTCTTACTTGATACCCTAACATTTGATCTCCTATCTACCCAAAGGAATAGAAAAATCCATGACAACCGTGTACATGGATCTTTATAACATATTTGTGAACATTTGTGCTAACATATTGATGCAACCATATTATCCTTCAGTGTGTGGACAGTCAAACCAAATTAACCTAGACAATGAAATTTTTATTTAGTACTAAAAAGAAATGGACTCTCAAGGCACGAAAAGATGAGGAAAAATAAACACGTAACACAAAGAGAAAAGGTGAAAGGTAAACCAGAGTCTGCTTACTTGAAGCTAACTCCAGGGCAAACTATAAATATAGTAATAATATCAGGGTTGAGGAGCTGTGAAGAGTAGAGTTCAGTAGGGTTTGAGGACAATAATATTTTTCTGACACTGTGTAAATCTGATATACATGGTGACATATTTGTGAAGACTGTTGCACAGAAGCAAGAAGGATAAGCAGTATATGTTATGGTCTTAGAATGTTAGTGATCCCCTTCCGGTCTGGGCCAGAGCACTGAGCAGACCTTGGGTGGCAGCTCTGCCCCCAACATCCAAGAACCCAGAGGAAGCAGGGATCCCAGGCACTCGAACTCAGGCAGTGTCCTAGGTAAGCAGACAGCAGGGCCCGCCCTAAACAGGGAGTAACTGGGAACCAAAAGGACCCAGGAAGTTACTCCTGGCCGGGAACACTGGTTCCTTCCGGTCTGGGCCAGAGCACTAAGCAGATCTTGTGTGGCAGCTCTGTCCCCAACCTCCAAGAACCCAGAGGAAGCAGGGATCCCAGGCGCTCTAACTTGGACAGTGTCTTAGAAACTAGTTCTCAGATCTGAGGCCTAGATCAGACCTCTGCCAGGTCTGCTGTTGTGTGGACCCCGGATTCCACCTGAGACATACTGGAAGGGCCACTCAATCCAGATCCACAGAGGAACAAATGAACTCAGAGCTTCAGACAACATATCCTGAGATATTCTAGAGGAGACACTGCACCCAGAACAGCAGACACCTAGCTGGACTACTACCTTGGAGGCACCATATCCTGAGGCATCCTAGAGGTACCACTGTAATCAGTGCAGCTGGAAAAGATCACAGAGACATCTGGACTCCTAGGAGATCAGACACAAGCTAGATAACTAGAAAGACAGGCTTCAGTCAGAGACAGCAAGTACAGGCAGCACTAGAGTTAACCAGATGGCAAAAGGCAAGAGCAAGAATGTAAGCAACAGAAACCAAAGTTACATGGCATCATCAGAACCCAGCTCCCCCATCAGAGCAAGCCCTGAACACCCCATCACACCAGAAAAAGCAGGAATCAGAATTAAAATCACTTCTCATGATGATGATAGAGGGCTTTAAGAAAGACATAAATAACACTCTCAAAGAACTTAAGGAGAGCACTGGTAGACAGATAGAAACCCTTAAAGAGGAAACACAAAAATCCCTTAAGGAATTTCAAGAAAATGCAACCAAACAGGAAAAGGAATTAAACAGAACCATGCAGGATCTAAAAATGGAAGTAGAAACAATAAAGAAATCACAAAGGGACAATACCCTGGAGATAGAAAACCTAAAAAAAAGATCAGGAGTCATAGACACAAGTATCACCAACAGAATACAAGAGATGGAAGAGAGAATCTCATGTGCAGAAGATACCATGGAAAACATTGACACAACTGTCAAAGAAAATGCAAAATACAAAAAGCTACTAACCCAAAATATACAAGAAATCCAAGACACAATGAGAAGGCCAAACCTAAGGATAATAGGTATAGATGAGGGGGAAGACTCTCAACTAAAAGGACCAGTAAATATCCTCAACAAAATTATAGAGGAAAACTTCCCTAACCTAAAGAAAGAGATGTCCATAAATATACAAGAAGCTTACAGAACTCCAAATAGTTTAGACCAGAAAAGAAATACTTCCCGCCATATAATAGTCAAAACATCAAATGTACAAAACAAAGAAAAAATACTAAAAGCAGTAAGGGAAAAAGGCAAAGTAACATATAAAGGCAGACCTATAAGAATTACACCAGACTTCTCACCAGAGACCATAAAAGCCAGAAGATCCTGGACCGATATCATACAGACCCTAAGAGAACACAAATGCCAGCCCAGACTACTATACCCAGCAAAACTGTCAATCATTATTTATGGAGAAACCAAAATATTCCATGACAAATCCAAATTTACATAGTATCTCAACACAAATCCAGCACTTCAAAGAATAATTGGTGGAAAACTCCAACACAAGGAGGGAAACTACAACCTAGAAAAAGCAAGAAAGTAATCTTCCAAAAACCCCAAAAGAAGATAGTTACACAAACATATCTCCACGGATGTTAGTCCAAAAGCTTGGATTATCGAAGACTCAACCCACAGACCACATGAAGCTCATGAAGAAGGAAGACCAAGAGGGGATGCCTCAGTTCTACTTAGAACGAGAAATAAAAATGCTCAAGGGAGCAAATAGGGAAACAAAACATGGAACAGAAACTGAAGGAGGGGCCATCAGGAGACCTTTCCACCTGGGTATTCACCCCATGTACAGCCACCTAATCTAAACACTGTTGTGGATGGCTGGAAGTGCATAATGTGAGGAACATGATATAGCTGTCTCCTTAGAGGTCAGCCAAAGACTAAAACACTCAGAGGATGTTCACAATTAACCACTGATATGATCAGGGGTTTCCCAATGGAGAACTTAGTGAGAGGACTGAAGGAGCAGAAAGGGTTATTGACCCCAGGTGGAAAGCAACAATACCAAACAACCAGAGCCCCCCCCCCCCAGGGTCTAAACCACCAGCCTGGGAACACATAGGGAGGGACCCAAGACTCCAGAGGTATATGTAGGGGAGGATGGCCCCATCGGACATAGGTGGGAGAGGAGTTTCTTGGTCCCATAAAAAAAAAAAATGAATGAAAAATGAATGAATGAACACACAGTGGGGGGGATGTGAGGGCGGGGAGGGGATAGTGAGGGGGGTAGGTGTGGTCACTGCCTCATAGAAGCATGAGGAGGGGGATGGGATAGGTTTCTAGGTGGTGGGAGGAAGTAGGCTAAGGGGATATAATCTGAAATGTAAATACTACAACCAATTTTAAGAAGCGGGAAAAAAAGTCTTCAGAACCAACATCTTTAAAAAAAAATGTCAGGCCCCTGGGGGTGGGAAAATTTTTTTTCTTGATACTAAAACTTGTTCTGAGAATTGTATATTGCAGAATACACAGCCTTGGTGTATCTACTCATCAAGCATACTAAGCAGACCTGCCCAAACCTCTGATGTCCTGGAATTCCATCTGGATTCAGTGAAGAAACAGCATCAGAGGCTTAACAACTTACTCTCCCCCCCCCCCCACCCCTCTTCTAAAATCTCAACGCCCTTAATCAGCTTGAAGAAGTTAAAGAAGAGTCAGCGCCCCTATTCCCTGAGCTTGGGGACTAATGTGGTTAATAATGGTCTGTCTTTCTAGGGACAAGTAGTGGTTTTGTTGGAACAGGGGGGATTAGCTAGGACTTACTGCATAGCCATAACCTACTGGTAGAAATCTGTATAATTATTATCAAGATGAAGTTATAAATTCTTAAATGGTACAAAATTTACTTTGATCTCAAATTTAAGGTTTTTATTGGTACGAGCTCCTTATTAATATAAAAGTGAGATGAATATTGACACGCTCATGGGCATTGTGCCTGTATAACACCTTTAGGAATACAGGGCCTAGACCCAGCCCTTTTTTAACTTTTTTAACTTATTTGGGATGGTTAACCTATGAGTTAAGGGACTGAGTTTATTGTTAGGGTGCTTTCCATATTTTACTTAGAAATAGCTGAGAGGAGTTAACAGAAAACAGTCCAGGTTACCTTACATGGATAGTTGGTTTTCAAAACATCAGAAGTCCATAGAACTGATGCTACAAATATTTCTATATTAATGTTCATTTTGATTAGAGACCTGTCTGCTCCTGACAGCTTCCTGTCGTGGATTCTAAGAAGAAATTGAGCATCCTTGGAGTTACTCCAGTTGTGTGGTAACAGCCACTAGGCAAGAATTGCCTCTCTCCATCTACAGACAAATTACTGTCCAGAAAAGGACACACATGCAGAATAGTCGACTGATTATATCTGCCTAGACAGAGTAATCAGTCCTTAATAATCCTGCATCACCAAGGTCTGTCAGATGATTCTGGGCCAGAAGGCTGAAGATTTGATGCTCCAACGTTCGGTAGTATAGGGGCTTTTCAGGTGTTCAGAGGTCTCTATAAATTGGCTAAGTTTTAGAAGCTATGATTTGTGCTTCCCACAATTATAGTTAACTCAGTCATTCTGGATTTCTGACGGGGTTGAAAACTTATAGCTATTTACCGTAAGAGAAAAGATTTGAGTGGATGGTCGGCAGCTGACATTCATCCTAAAGCCAGGTTCAGAACTAAATGTTTTAGTTAGGATAGATGACAGAGGTGCTGGTTAGTCAACAAAAGGATGGACTGGGTATTAAGAGTATCTTGTACCTCACTGGTACAAATTGGCATAATTATGCTCTAATTGTATTTTGAGAGAAAAGTTTTATTTTAACAGGAAGCGTGATGTGTAGGAGGAGCTAAGGTAGGAGGAGTACTGAGAGGAAGAAAAGGAGTAAGAAGAGGAGGAGAAGAAGGATAGGAGAAGCTAGGTGATGAAAGAGAGAAAGAGGGGGGAGACAGGGAGGCAGATATTCATGTATCTCCACCAGTCAAAGATAGTTGTTATATCTAGGTCGGTCAGTGGGTTACACCTCTGATTGAACAATTCCAAACTTATAACGCTTATGATTAACATTATTTAAAAAAATGTATAAATGCAAAAAGGAAAAGAGGGCATGGGATAAGGGTTTTCTAAGGGGGGGGGGAATGGGGAAAGGGGATGGCATCTGAAGTGTAAATAAAATATCTAATAAAAAAAAGAAAAAAAGATAAAAAAAAAAAAAAGAATGTTAGTGATGAAGGTCTCTCAATTCTGACAAAGCCATACTTTAGCAGAGATATGCCTCATGGCCTTGGGCACCTTGAGAGGGCGGGACCACTACAGGAAATATTACTGCATTCCATTCTGGTTTGCTATAAAACTGGAAAGGCTCTTAAAAACAATTCCATCTTTAATACACTGATTGGAGATGAGATGTAAATGTTAAGTCGGATTTAGATCATGTATGGAAGGTAGCACAGAGTCGGTCTTGTTTTGTTTTAAGTTTTACTTGGGGATTTAAGTATTAGTGAGACTTGGAGCTATTTTAAAAATAACTAGATGTGCTAGAGTTCTATGATGCTATGATTTCTGAGTTTGTTTTTTAAAGGTTTATTCTATGCATATGTCTATGCTTATGTGAATGTCCAAGGAGGCCAGGAAACGATGTTGGTACACTGGACCTGGAGTTATAGGCCATTATAAGCTGCCCAGTTTGGCTACTGTGAACTGACTCTAGATTTTGAGCAAGCACAGTTTGTGTCCTTAACCCCTGAACCACCTCTCCAGTCCATTGTTTTTCTTATTTTAAAAGGGTTAAAATATTAGGAAAATTCAAGGCTCCATTAAGTGTTGTAATCCCATCTATACTGATGTAGCATTTGGCATTTATTGTTAGCTAGTGATAAATAAGCAGGGTTTCTTATGCAGATATCTGCTGCAGACTAAATTTTATGGAAGGGGGTAAATGTGTAGTAGAATTTCGAAGGCATCATTCAGTTATTTCAGAATATACTTTAGTTAAATATATAGATGTCCAATAGAAGAAATCAATGGTTTACCTTAGAAGTCTCTCCTTCTCCATGCAGTCTTCTCTCCTTCTGTCTTTCTTTCTCTCCCATCTCACCTTTCTCCCTCTCTGTAACTGAAGCCAAGCAGTCAAACAGTTTACAAGATATTTATCCTATGGGAATAACTATCAAGTACCACAGCACACCAAAGACCCAGGACCAACTTTTCCAACTGAAAATTATCTGGAGATGCAAGAGTACTTCCATGCCGTGTGTGTGTGTGTGTGTGTGTGTGTATGCAAATACATTATATTATGTGTGTATATCTGTGCATATGTATATGTTAATATGTATGTATACATGTGTATGTTTGTATGCATATGTATATGTGGATGTGTACGTGTGTACACAGATACAAACATAACTTCATCTGAAATTTGCCATTTTCCACATTTAAAATTAGCCTCTTGGAATCCTGGAATGTTTGCAAAACAATGCAAGGCTGATTCATCTGTCAGATGTAACTATATATTTGTAGCATATGAAAAGTAGAAAGAAGATGGAAAGAAAATAAAAGGGAAAAGTAAAGGAAGTACCAGGGACAGACTTAGCATGCTAAGCCACTTACTTGCAAAGTGGGATGACATGACATACAGATGAAAAAACAAGTCCATCTTGTAAAATATGGCATAAATAGAAGGATTTTTGACTAAATAAATAAATGAATAAATAAATAAATATAAAATGATAAAATTCTTTCAATGTGAATTTATGTATAAAGAATTAAAAATGAACAAGAGTCAGTTCTTACTTATCTTAAACCCCTTAACACTATTAAGAGTTTGGTTTTTTTTTTTTTTTAAATCATGTACTAGCCTTAAATGAATGTAAGCAAAAAAATTTTAATTTAACGAGATTTCAGAATCCTGGTTGGCAATAAATTACGAGGAAGGCGAATAAAATTAAGTTAAATTTATAAGGTTGTAATGATTTGACCCAGAAACTACACTTCTAGTAATATTCTCTTAAGAAATATTCAGAAATGAGGACAAAGATTTATGTAGCAGGATATGTGCTGCAGTATTCATCACAATGGGAAAACCTTGGGGCCACTTACACAATAAATATTGAGAGATAGCTTAAATAAATTATACTTTAACCATAAATAGGATATTAAAAAGTCACTTAATCATTTTAAGATTATCTTGGAGACTCTATAATGTTTATGTCATAGTTTTATGCCGTGTGTGTGTGTGTGTGTGTGTGTGTGTGTGTGTATCTGTGTGTTTGTGTGTGGGGGATCACACCAGAATTAGAAACTCATCAAATACATGACCCCAGGATGTGTATGCACACGTGTGTGTGTGTGTGTGTGTGTGTGTGTGTGTGTGTGTGTGTACAGACACATATTTGTGCATAGAACTTTATTATCAACAGATATTTTTGAAATAAACTTTTAAATTTTCTACTCTAAAATAAAGACAACAGTACTAGAAAGAAGGAATAAGATAAAAAGTCAATAGCAAACAAAACATAAATAGCATTTCCAAGTCACAATGCACATGGACACTACGGGCTTTAAAATATATCTATGTAAAATCCTAGAGGAGGGGTTGTACCTGGGAAGGAAAATGAATTAAAACATTCTAAGTACTTTTGAAAGAAAGTAAAACTGTTTGGACATTTAGCATATACACCCTATAGTTGTTGAGCTAACTGCTAAAACAAATTGAGGTTTTTCTAGTCCAGTGTGGTATAAGTAGAAAAATGGGACGAGGAAGAAGGGAAGGATAGATTGATTAAGAAAGGCATGAATGGAAGAAAACAGAAATCATGTTGGGTGGAGGTAGAGAAACAATAATCAATATGAAAGACAACATAGAAATGACTACAAATATAACAATCAGCATCACAAATACAGTAACCCTGACATTTAAAGGCAAACAATCATCATGCTAGGCATTTATCTAGTTAGCTGATGCCTGCTAAGTGGAAATAGAAGACACTGTATTCTAACAGGAATGCGATGAGAACCCTCTAGATCGTCAAGTCAGCCAACATGCCCCATGCAAAACGTTCAAGCTGTTTGTCACCAGATAGTGCTATGTGACTAGGTATGTTTGAGAAGACAGGGAGGCTGTCAGCTGTGAACACTGGCTGTGCTGTTACCAGACTCTAAACACTGGAATCCCAGCACTAGTTTGTTTTACCATCCTTAGTCGGAAAAGCAACTCATGTCTGGAAAGTGGTCAAGAAGTCACAATTTACCAGCAAAGCTGGCCTCCCTATCCACCATCTTTCTTGATCACATCCAAGTTCATATCTTAAGCAATATTTTTGTCTTAGCTAAGGTTTCATTGCTGTGAAGGGACAACATGCCCAAGGTTACTCTTATAAAGGAAAACATTTAATTAGGGCTGGCTTAGAGTTTCAGAGGTTCAGGCCATTATTATCATGGCAGGAAGCACGGCATTGTGCAGACAGATGTGGTGCTGGAGAAGTTCTACATCTTGATCTGAAGGCAACCAGGGGAAACTCTCTTCTGCAATCAACCAGGAAGAGGCTCTTTTCCCCACTAGGATGATGAGCCCAAAACCCACCCCCACAATGACACACTTCTTGTAACAAGACTATACCCCTGACAATAAAGCCACATCTCCCAGTAGTGCCGCTTCCTGTGGGTCAAGTTTATTCAAATCACGACACTTTCTGGGCTGCCTGGCTGCCTTCTTTGTATGTAGGGAAATTTCCTTCTCTGAGCAAGCTATCTTTCCACATTGTGCCATGCATTAGACCCCCTAAGCTCCATTCTATAAGCCTGGCACCATCTTAGTGAATAGGCACATGTACCTTAGTTATGAATATGAGATGCTGGCCCCTGATGTCTGTCATGTGAGGCTATTGCTCTCACTCTCCTAGGAAGCTCTGAAGTGCCAGCTTTTCCTGACAAATTGGCCATTGCTAAGCTTGCCAGGATGTGTTAGTCCCATTTCCAGTAGATGATTTATTGTCTTGGTAAATGGAGTGACACTGGGGCCTTACACCAAGGAACACTGGAAACTGGTGTGCCACCAAGCATGGCTGTTGTTTTTTTTGTTTTTGTTTTTGAGCTTTTCCAGGGCTTCCTCCTCAGTTTCTCATTGTCCCTTCTTCATTTCACTTGTCATGGTCATCTCTCCTTTCAAATATTTGGAATGGTAATATTAGGAACACAGTAAAGCAATGAACCACAGCATCGTCAGGGTGTTAACTCTAGCCACAAAAGGGCTGTTATTGGCTAACTCCAGCCAGAGTTAGAGGATGCTGAAGGAACCACATACCCTCATCCTTGCCAGTTCATGCTAAACATTGTGACAGGCCTTGATACACCTCTGCTCTATGACATCTCTCTCTTAGCAACCCTACACGTCTATACTTTATGTCAACACTAGGCACCATTTATGACTTTGTGAACAGGATGGAAGTATGGTGAGTTTCCAATGTGGAAAAGAAGGTTTTGTCCTATGCACAAGGCTTGTGTGTCATTCATCTTTGTTTTCCAACAAATGTCAGCTGTATGTGGATGTGTGGGAGAGTGCTATATCTGCTGTGGTGATGTGTGAGCTAGTTTTGAAGGTCAAGGGATGCAGAACTGGGAGATTTAAGAGCATCAACACAGATATTCTAAGTATTGGGCCCCACTCCTTTTCCACTTGGTAGTTTAGAGATTTGAGCCTTTCCTAAGTTCTACAAACTATAACTTTTAGAAGGAAACATGGACATCTACTTATGACTTTAAAGTTGGCAGGGAATCTTATATAGAATGCAAAATATGTTCACCATAAAATAACTAATTTGGAATTAAGAGCTTATGTTCTTCAAAATAGAGTAAGTTAAAAAAAAAAAAAAAAAAAAAAAAAAAAAAAAAAAAAAAAAAAAAAAAAAAAAAACTCTCTAAGGTTGAAAGCTAGCTCAGTGGTTGAGAGTTTATATTGCTCTTGCAGAGGATCCAAGTTACAGTCCCAGAACCCAGATCAGTGCAGCTCCAAGACTCCTGCAACTCCAGTTTCTGTCATCTGATCATCTGAGCACACAGTTATGTGCATGTATACATACACATACATTCTCTCTCTGTCTCTCTTACACACACACACACACACACACACACACACACACACACACTAACCTTTTAAATAAAATTTGTGACCGAGGTAAGATATTTGTGTGTGTGTGTGTGTGTGTGTGTGTGTTTCACAAAGACTAATATTTTATATGTATACCAATTAGTAAAATGTAACTTCAACAAATGAGTGGAGTTTTGCATAAAATCTATAAATACTTTTAAAATACTAGTAAATACTTTTTAAAAACAGCTTTGTTAATTATCAAAACTTGTAAGATTCATGAGGTGATAGAATTTTATCCTTAAATAGGCAAAAATTCCAGACGATAATTCCCAGTGTTATGAAGGCTGTGAAGCAATGCAGATTCCTATGTGACCCCACGGGTATCCGTGTTTCTCCACACTAGAGCTGGCAATTTCCCCCTACAGTCTTGTAAACATTAACATTTCCTAGTTGCTGGTAAATTGCAAGGTTCTAACTAATTCAGTGGGTTTGCCACATAAAGTCTACAAACCAGTGACACTTGGAGCTTTGTTAGAAGTGCAAATTTAAGTCTGGGCATATGGATTTGTTCCTGTTTTGGAAGTAGAGCACCTGCCTACCATGGGCAAAGAAACCCTGGGTTTATTCCCAGAACCACACTAAACAAACAAACACATAAGTCCATTTTTATGTATGAATTGGAATCCTTAATAAAAATATATTGGAATAAAAACTTAAGAGTGACTTGCAGCCCTTTAAACTATTCTGATTAATGTTAAAGTAATAAGACCATAGATTTATCAGGATAAAGCACCATATATAGAATGTAGAATATAGATATGGAATATAGAATATAATTAACATCTTTAACACATATTAGGCTATGTTAAAACAAGATAATATAGAAAAATCTTAAACTATATTGCAAATAGAAAGGGCAGTGTTATTGACTTGAGTTTTACCTTAACTATATGCATGCATACAGATGAGGCATTTAACCATGGAAAGCAAGAGGTGTGCAATAAGGTCTTTATAGCAGAATGATTTGTAATAATGAAGAATGGAAGCCTCTCACATGTCCATACACAAAGGATTAGATGCATTGCAGTGCTCTGAGGAAATACAGAATACTGCAATGCTGTGCTAAATAAAATTTCTGGGAGGCCACTGAATTTCTGGGAGTGAGCTTCTTACTTGAATCACCCACAGACCAGGTTAACCTGGAGTTCAGATATCATAGGAGAGCTATGGCAATTTCAGGAGCTCTGTAAACAATTAACTGTTCCCCCAAGGCACTTCTGTTTCTATAAATGCTATTTGGTTGTAGCCTTGGTAGGGGTTCTCTAACACTGCTTTACTTCTGGAATGCCATGACTTGTGTCTTTGGTTTGTTTTAAATTGTTTTGCTTTGTTCTGTTTTGTTTGTGATTGCTCAAGTTACCACTATAAGGTTATGAGTCTAAGGCTTTTTCCTTTTAACAGTGTGGAGCAACAGTGAAGTTCAGAGATGTTCAGCAATACGAGTGAGTTTATTTCTATGTATGGGGGAAAGACAGATAGGAAAGAAAGAGAAGAGAGAGAGAGAAAAAACAGAAGGGAAATGAGCAGGGAAATGTGGAAAAGAGAATTCTAAAGATATGGTAAGGATGATAACTCTTTTTTCTGTTTCTGAACAGCAGAAATTAATTTTTTGAACACTGAGGATTCTGTTTCCCAATGGATCCCTCTTTTATTGGATATTTTATTTATTTACATTTTAAATGTTATCCCCTTTCCCAGTTTCTCCTCTGGAAACCCCTATTTCATTCTTCCTCCCCCTGCTTCTATGAAGGTGCTCACCCATCCACCCACCCACTCCTGCCTCCCCACCCTGGAATTCCCCTACTCTGGAAGCTATGGGTTGCTCCATGTGTACTATTTGCTTGGTGGTTTAGTCCCTGGGAGCTTTGTGGGTTCTGGTTGGTTGATATTTTTCTTCCTATGGGTTACAAACCCCCTCAGCAAGGATGATAATTCTTAAGCATGGTGTTAATGACACAAGTGCTCCTCAGACTGTTAATATATTTTATCCATATTGTACATATCCATGTATGTATTTAAAGTGCACTCAGATGTGCACAAATAGGGAAATCTGGTGTGCATGTTTATGTGTTTTGTAGCATGCCACTGAAAAATGCAATCAAGACACTTTAATTTCTACTTTGTACACATTTATGCTCTGAGCCAGGTCAAGTACACTGAATACTCACATCTTTTTTTTTCTTCCCAGATAATCTACTCCAGCCCATGGTCATAACCAGGTAACCTTGGGACCCTGCACTGTCTCAATGTCTCCAGCCATTTGCTGACTCTAACATGACTAAGCATCATATCTGAGAAGTGTTCACCTAGAATAACAGTTCTCAACCTGTGGGTCATAACCCTGGGGGGTCAAATGATCCTTTCACAGGAGTCACATATCAGCTATCCTGTACATTAGATGTTTATGATTTATGTTTTTTGATATGCTTTATGTATTATGATCCATAAAAATAGCAAAATTACAATTATAAAGTAGCAATGAAATAACTTTATGGCTTGGGGCCACCATGACATGCAGAACTGTATTAAAGGGTCACAGCATACAGAAGGTGGAGATGGCCTAGAATCTAAAAAAACTATAGCTTATGAATTTTAGGGATCCATCCCATCTGCAGACACCAAACCCAGACATTATTGCTGATGCCAAGAAGTGCTTGCAGGCAGGAGTCTGGTATAGCTATCCCCTGAGAGACTCTGCCAAAGCCTGACCAATACAGATGCTGATGCTTACAGTCAACTAATGGACTGAGCACAGGGATCCCAGTGGAAGGGTTAGAAGAAGGACTGAGGAGCTGAAGTGGATTGCAACCCCATAGGAAGAACAACAGTATCAACCAACCAGACCCCACCCCCAGAGCTCCCAGGGACTAAACCACCAACCAAAGAGTACACATGGAGGGAGCCATGGCTCCAGCTGCATATGTAGCAAAGGACGGCCTTGTAGGATATGATGCTAGGAAGGCTTGATGCCCCTTTGTAAGAAAATGCTAAGGTAGTGAGGCAAAAGTGGGTGGGTAGGTAGGTAGGAGAGCACCCTCATAGAAGCAGGGGGAGGAAAAATGGGATAGGGAGTTTGTGGAGGGGAAACCACAAAACGGGGGGCAACATTTGGAATATAAATAAATAAATAAATGTTTGAAAACTGAATAGGACAAATTAAGAAAAGTCAAAAATAGAGGGAAACTATGGGAGGAGGGAAAAATAGGATTTCACTCAAGTGTCTCCTTGCTGACTCTGCTCTGCTGAGAGTCAGTGGTCCAGGCACAGTGCACACCTGCATGAGGAACCCACATTTCAGCTCCCAATGTGACGTGTTTGGAGACTCTCACCAGAACTCGCTTTATAGTAAAAGAAGAAATAAAAAAAAAAAAAAAACAAGAAGAAAAGGCAGATGAAATGAGAGATAAAGTTCAGGTGAATTAGTGGGTCAAATACTGTAAAAATAAAGAACATGAAAGGGTTATTGTCAAAGTAGAACTGTTCGGGTAAAAAGAAGGAGAAATACATGTGAGCCGTCAAGGAGACTGGAGAACGGTTTGGTGTGAAAATACAGAGAGAACATCTGATCACTGGAGGGGCAAAGAAGCAAGCATCATAAAAAAGGTGGGGAAACCTGCCCGGCAATGGCTGAGATGCATGTTTCCCTCAGTGTGCAGAGCTGTACTCTGCATTCCTATCTTCCCATCAAAGGAGATCTTTTATCTCCCATAGTTCCTTTGCCTCAAACTTTGACTCAGGTAGGTCAGACAGATCAGCAGGTAAAGGCACTTGCTGCCAACCTGAGTTCAATCCTCTGGACCCAATTAGTGAGAGGCAAGAACTGACTCCTTCAAGTTGTCTCTGACATGCATTCATGCACACACCCAGAAGCATACACAAAATAAATGCAATAAAAGCCACCCCAGTTATCATGCCTTTTGGAAAACTTGCACATGCATAAATATATACAAGCATACACATACACTCACACAAACACTCATACAAACATATACACCTATATAAACACAAACACACATATACTCTTATACAAATATATATACCCATATATATATACACACACAAATATATACAAATCTACACTCACAAAAATATATACATTTATACACATACACATGCATACAGGTACACATACATTCACACAAATGTATACACCCATACATGTACACACACACACACACACACACACACACACACACATACACACACACCACACCTTTCTGACTCAGTTAACTATTTCTCTCAGAATCAGAACACCGATGCACACTACATGGTCAGTATTCATGGCTCTTGATTTACCCTCCATTTGCATTGCTTGCTGACCAAAGAAGTAATGCTTTGACCATCTTCCTATGATAACAACAGTAATAATAATAATTGAAAAGCTTTGTCAGATCTGAGAAGCTTTTCTGAACCATTTCTGGTCAGCATGTGTTTCCAGAATGTTTACCACAAATGAAGCAGGTAGGCCTTCATGACCTTTTGCTGGATTTGAAAATACAGAGATCAATAAAACCCTGTCAAATAATTAATAACTGAGTGAAAGGGACATCTTAGTAAGCAGAAGTGACAGCATATGGGTTCCAAGTAACAAGTGAGTTTTGCACATTTGTGTAAGGTGGCTTTAGTGCATGGCTACCACCGCAGGGCTCCTCAGCTGGTACAGCGCACATTCTGTGTTGCCAAAGCAACAAGACCCAAGTGGAATTTGAGTTTCCTTTCATGAGGATTTTATAATTCAGCCCTGGAAAGAACTATTCTGTTTTATGTTTGAGTCACTCTCAGGAGAACACTAGCTCGGTATAGCGAGAAACACACTTGTGCTGGCAGCTCCCTTATTTTCAGGATGGGCATTCCTAGGCTGGCCCAATTCTCTCTGGAGGTTCGAGAACAGGTGGTCTGTAAATTCTTACTGACAGTTTTAAGAAAGCTCTGCCTCTGAACACAGGCAGGGGAGGCAAAATCCACTTTGGGATATCTGCAAATGTAAAGTCTATCATGTGAGATGTTTCTTACACCACTTTCATGTAGAGATGAAAAGATAATATGATATACATTTCAGAAATGTTATTTTAAAAAATACTGTTCTCAAATTGAAAAGTTTATCAAATTATTATTGAGTTGATGGATGTTCAGTTGTGCTTTACAAGACAAATTTACATTGCCTTAGAGGCCTTCATTTTTCATGACAAAAAGATACGCTCATGTGTCAGTTTTTGTTATTTATTCTTATTGATTTTTTTAGACAGTATGTAAAATAATTGGCTTCAGAGATGCAGGATGGCTCAGTGATTAAGAACGTTTGCTATTCTTTTAGAAGACCTAGTTTGGTTCCCAGCACCCAAATCAGAGACCTTGCAAACATCTATACCCCAGCTCCATGAGATCCAATGCCCTCTGCTGGTCTCTATGAAAGAACATATGCACATCACACATATAAACTCATGCAAGACTCACACATACACATAATGGAAAAATACATGAGTAAATGTTTAATAAATAATAATGGGTTTCCTTATGACATTTTCATACTTATACTTTATTGAACTCTCACATTCTTCCTACTCCACTCTCTCCTGTATCTTTCCCCACTCTCCACTCTTGATGGTGTCTAGCTTCCTCCACAATGACTCCTCTCTCTATTTCCATGTTATATGTACATATCACGAAACCATGTGTGATCTGCCTGTCTTTCTCCCTCACCCCTCTTACCCTCTCCCTTACTTTTAGACCACCTCCCTCCTTCACATAGCCATCTCTCCAATCCTTGGTAAACAATTTTTAACTAGATTTTCAAATGAGGGAAGACATGCAACATTTACCTTTCTGGGTAAGCAAGTTACTTTTGTGTTGCTGTGATAAATCATGATGGCCAATGAAGAGTTTATTTTCCCTACGGTTCCATGGGAATAAGAGTACATCATAGATTGGGCAGCTGCAAATAGCAAGGCATTATGTTGGAACAGGACACTAAGTTTCTATCCTTAAACACAAACACCAAGGCATCACATACAGACAATGAACTGGAAATGCCACAACAGCATGAGACTCTTAATCTTAAAGACCTCCCATAGGAGAAATGCTGTACATCCAAATGCTTTCCAAATAACACCGTTCCCCAGAAACCAAGGGTTGAAGAACATGAGCCTGTGTTCAGAGACAGAGTCTGTTTGTTTTCTGGTGACAATGTTGGGATATGGTCAGAAGTTTAAGCTCAGTGACCTTACAGAAAGTCTTTGGGTTTGGGGGTGATGGAAGACTTCATTTGAAATCCTTAAAGGGAGTGCTTGTGAACCCTTGAGTTCTCTTTAATGACCTTCTGGCCCATCTTACTCTCTGGTTTCTATCCAGAAGTGATGACCCAGTCCTGAATTTGTTCCTGACACCACCATCTAGTGTAACCAGACAAAGTTGAGTGCATTATCATCTGAACTGACCTAAGGCCTGTGCTGTGCCCTGGAACCCCCTGAAGTGTGAGCTATAAACACAAACCCTTGTTCTAAAGTGAGACTACCTCTGGTACTTCAGTGACATACTGTCATTGGGCCACCATGTCTGGATAGTTCAGTGCTGGGGATTGAACTTGATGTTTCATATGTGCTAGATAAACATTCTAAGCTATACCACCAGTCTCCCAGAATTCATGTTTTCATATTGTATTGTATCAACAATACAATATAGTGCTATAATGTTATTCAGCAGGCCGTCATTAAGCACAGTAAAATTTTTCACCTAGGCATGTAAATACCCAAACAAGTAAGACAAATACACAACATAAAGACTCTCATGTCAGAATGGAATAGTTTTGTTATAAGTGAGTTTGCAACACAGTTTTTTTTTTAAATCAAAACAAAACTATTGGTTTTGTATTTGAATTGTTGATCTGTTCCATTATTCCTTGGATCTAAACCAAAGAAAATAACCTAATGGGAAGTTATGACCTCCAGGAGACCAATATTAGAGTATGACTTCCTAAATGGAGCTGGCTGTAAAGAATGGCCTCTGGTGGCTTTGCACAGACTCTTGGAACCTGAACTGCACTGCCCAGAGCTCATCAAAACCCAGCCTGTTCTTCTTTTTGGTCAGAGTATTCACTACCTCCAGGAAATAGAGTGCTCACACTGAACAAGGTATGAATAAATGATAAAAACATCCATTAAATTATGAGAAACATGATCACATAGACATGTGAAGTTCTTTGGAGGGAGGACACCAAAGATTCTTCCAGTTATCGACTAAATAAGCCATATTAGTTACCTGTCACTATATATTAATAATAGTACATTTTAATATTTAACAATTTCATCTGGGTGTGATATGCACACCTGTGTTTCTAGTACTCAGGAGGGTGAGATAGAAGATTGCTAAATAGGAAGACAACCTGGAATACACAGTAGAACCCTATCTCAAATATATGTATATATAAATTTTTGTGTATGTGTGTATGTGCATACACAATAGACAGTATGTCATTGTTTCTGTAAATGAAATGTATGTATAACACATTTGTATAACCTATGTGTATAATTGGTGGGTCCCACCAACTCAAATTTTCCCAGGACTCTGAGACAAGCTATCAACTGAAAACAGTGTCTTCTGGTGGTTTAACAAGGTTGAGACAGATGTCACCTTGCATGGTCACTTGAATGGCTATTGAATGGTCTCAGCTCATTGTCTCAACACATGGCAGTGGCTTTCCCCTTAAATAGGGTAACTCAAAAAAGTGTAAAAGAACACACAACAGTATACCCAGCATCCAAGTCATAGTCTGCTTGGAAACATAGAAACTCATTAGCTCTTATATATTTCATGTTTTAAATAAAAAATTAATCCAAAGTCATCCATGCTTCTGGAGGACAAAACACACAAAGGTGAAAATATTGGTATCTGAGAACCATTCAAAGTTTATTTTAAAGATTATCAGAAAATTAAGAAACTCATGTATCTCCATTTCTGGAGATTACCTTGAACTTTTAGTGGTCCTGTTTCTATCTCCAGAGTTCTGGTATGACAAGTATACACCCAGCCAGATCTACGCAGTCCTGAGGATCAACCCTAGGACCTCAAGTATACAAGGCAAACATTCTACCAACTGAGCCTCAGTCCCAGCCCCAAATACTAATTTTTGAATACATATTATGAACCTTTTCTCCTCCCATGACTTGTGATTTAACACAATGTTATTGGCTGTGTGTTAGGGGCTGAAGTGTTTGTGCTCATATGGCTTAAGTGGAAAAGGGAGAGCACTGAGATATGTATATTATGAGGAAAGGAAATGGGACTGTGCACTTATCTGGAACAGAGAGTCTCCTGGAAGATACGATATAGTCTTCCTCAGCCTCCTTATACCTCAAGTGTGAGCAAGTCTTCTGTCCCAAAATTAAAGAGCAGGAGAACTGCCCTCAACTGGGTTGAAAGTATCAGAGGATGAGATGAAGGCTTTTGATGACTTAGGTGTAACTGTTTCATGTCTGGGAGGGAATGAAGATTTACAATAAAGGAAAAATGGGATAATATCATCGCAAAAGATGTCAGATAAGGATCCAATACCTAAAATACACAGATGCTTAAATCTCAACAGAATGTAAACAAGAAGCACAGTTGAAAAATCAGCCAAAAATCTAAAACAGACATCTCCCTGAAAGATGAGGTGGGTAATGGCTTCATGTGGATGCTGTCTACAGCTACCGTCACATCAGTAATATCAACCAGGGTCCAACTAGGAAAGAACTCCAGGAACTCACAGTAGGGATAGAACAAATCGAGGGGATACTTCTCTTTTTCTGCTGAGCTGAGCACTCAGCCACTTGGCTAAAGAATAGAGAGAGGAAGTAACCAATATCTGAAAGTAACAGCAGCCCTGGTGTGAAGAGACTTGCAGTACTATCCATTGAAGAAGCCCATGGTCCTTGCAAGGTCCCAATGCAGTATAGGTCTTGCTGTATGTTGTAGAACTCTCTCCTCAGCTGTGTTCCTGCATGGCTTCTTATTTACTTTCTGCCCTGTCTTACTTCAGTGGTGAACTTTGACCTGGAAGTATAAGCCAAATAAACTCTTTCTTCCCCCACCCTACGAAAGAGAAAGAATTAAAAAATTCTGTCTCCTTAGAAAGTCAGGCATTATCTTCATCACATCAGTTGTGTTAAGAGTCTCTCTTGAGACCAGGCTTACTAACAGTTAACTTTTTCTCATTGAAGGAGGGGCAGTAAGTTGGAAGATCCTCAAGGAAGCTCCCAGCTACCCATCCCAGCCACTCATATGCAATTCTGCCTTAAGTGCCTTTAATTGGTTGGCCTTGAGGTTCTCATGAAGGTGCTAACTACAGAAGATTAAATAAAGGGGATTCTACCTATGTGACTCCATCATCCATGCTAAGTGCAGATCTTTCAGAGTAGCTGCTCTAGGGTCACCTATACTCTGCCCATAATCCTCCACCGATGCCCAGTGAAACTCATGGCTGACCGTCCATAGATTGATACTTTGGTTTGTCACTGAGAACTTATGTGTCTCCCTGGGGAAGGTATTCTTACAACATTGAAGTATGCCATAAGTTCTCTGGCAGGAAAGGTAATACATGGAAAATAAATTCCATTTTAAAATAAAATTTCTCCCAGCTCTAGTGGCTATGGCCATGTAACATGTTGAAAGTGATTTTACTCTAAGTTACTTTAGTGACCTGAAGACAGAAAAACTTCAAGTCAGCAAGCCTAAATCTGACCTGCTACAATCGATGGGATAAGAGGCTAACTAAGAGGCAGTTGTGAAGACTGGGAAGGCTTAAGAGTGGGAAGCAGAAAACCACATGTGGCAGGAGTCTCCTACAAGACAGGGAGAAGTGCAGAGGAGAACAGGCCTGCCCCTCTGGGGACAGATCTCATCAACACTACATGATAGTAACACTAGGAATTGAGAGTTCTGAGATAAATTAAACTCTGGAGAGCGCTATCTGCTGTGAAGTTCCCTGCTAAAAAGTCTGAGAATTTTGAGTCATTCACATACTACATGGCACCTAAAGCAACATCCTTTCAGCTGGGTGATTAATACTCAACAGGGTTTGCAAAAGTGAAGACAAGATTCCTAAGCTGTGTTCACTTCTCCTCACCCCAGCTAGAGCATCAGCCAGTAAGTAGGAATTGGAGAGTCTTGAGAGAACCTGCATAGCTTCCATATTCTGAAGCCAGCTGTATCTAGCCACAGCTCCTGGTACAAAAAAAAAAAAAAAAAGAGAACAAAATGAAGTTAGTTCTGGCAAACATCTGATACTCATTCAATACAAGCTCAATGCACGTATACATATGAACAATTTTAAATGAACTCAGTGGGTTGTAATATAAATGTGTGTGTGTGTGAGATGTGGTGTGGTGTAAAGAATAAAAAGACATGAAGTTGAGAAGAAAATGGAAGGACAAAAGAAGAACTGGAGACACGAGATGGGGGAGGATATAGTCAAATAGGATAAAGCACAACCTATCAGCACTTGGGAGGGCAGCAAAGGAAGATCTAAGAGGAAAGTTTACAGCTGTTGTTATGTGGTCCAGGAGTCACCTCACAAACCATACTAACACTGATCTCAATCAGACAGGGAGAGTTTATAGAGCATTTGCCCTGGGGTTGATCAATCAGGGCCGCAGACCAGACTCCAGATCTGGCTGTGAAACTGAGCCAAGATCCTATAAGGCTTTTTAAGCTTGAAATCTATAAACACCATTGCCAAGTTCTTCCACCAATCAGGATTTAGGGGTAGGAGGCTTCCTTAGGAACAAATCTTTGTTGTACACTTATTTTGCTCTCATTGCTGGGGTATTCTAAGGTGGCAAGGGATTTTCCTTGTCTAACATTCATGGCTTAACTTACCAACCAGGATGTCAATTACCCACATACATGTCCATTTTTGCCAAGTAGAATGTCAATTCCCAGCGAGATATTTAGAAATTAAACTCTATTCAGCCCATACACAAAATAGAAGTTTTATTCCAAATAGCTTCTTATATTGGTGCAGGTGTTTCTCTTATGTTGAGGTCTATCCCAGGGGCAGCTTATAAAAGAAAAAACCATAAGAGCTTATGTATACATGCAGAAATGCTGCTTGGTAGGTGGTTCGGGCTCAAGCTTATTGTGGCTAACTATACATGGCAGTTCTATCTGACATCTATTGTGATTTGTTTTCAAGAACACTAATCAAAGAACATAACAGAATCTGCCATCAACTAGAGCATAAAAAAGTTTTTATACCATTAGTAACAGCACAAAATGGCTCACTAGACAGACAACAGATACCTAAGCCTTAACAGCTGTCAGTATATATATATATATATATATATATATATATATATATATATATATACATTCACAAATAACCTTATGATCTACCTCACAAGTTTGGAAAAACAAGAATAAGTGAAACTCCCAAACAGAAGACAGAAGTACATAAGACAGATTTAGGCAGGAAATGGTGAGATAAGACCTAGATCAGCACAACAAATTAATGATGCTAGGAACTAGTTCCTAGAAAAAAAAAAGGTAAACACTATTGAAAACTCCATAGCTGAGCTGACTAAAGAGAAAGAAGATCTAAATTAATAACATTAGATATTTAAAAAGAACATTCCAACAGACTGAAAGAAAGTCTGGAGAATTGTCCTGGAATACTGGGAAAGCTGATATTCACAAAAAAAATCTGAAAATATGGAAGTATTTGATAAATTCTCAGATATAGTAATAGTGGGTGACTTCAACACACAACCCTTAACAAGAAGTAAGTTATAGAACTAAAAATAGATTTAAAAATTTTAGTCAGCATTTATGGGAAATCAAATGGACTGAAAAGAAATTTACAGAACATATGGCTTACCAAAATTATATTTAAAAAATATAAAGTAGTTAGACAAGTCCACAATAAACAGTGCAATTGAACAGTATTTAAAAAAAAGTCTCCCAATAAGGTTGGACAGATGACTTAGCAGTTAAGAGCACTGGATGTTCTTCCAGAGGACTGAGTTCAATTCGGAACACCAGTAAGGTGGCTCATAAATGTTTGTACCTCCAGTCCTAGGGAATCTGAGGCTCTCATCTAGCTTCCATGGGCACTGTGTGCACATAGTACACAGTCATACATACAGGCAAAACATCCACAAAACATGGAACTTTTAGAATGAAGAGAAAAAAATACTAAGTGCTCCTAATAAAGAAAAGCTCATAGGCCGGATGGATTCACAGCTGAATTCTACCAAACCCTGGGAGACAAATTTGTTCCTCAAATTGCTATATAAAACAGAACTAGAAAGAACTGTGGGACTCATTCTGTGTAGATAGTGTTACCTTGATCCTAAAGCCAGATAAAAACTGGGCTGAAAAAAGAAAAAGTAAACTATCAACTATTAATTCCCCTGATCAACATAGATGTAACATTTCTCAATGAAATACTTGACACATTGAGATCAAATATAATGAGCAAGTTGTTTCCATCCCAGGCATGCAAGAATGCTTCTACACACTCAAATAAAATGTATACTAGAGAACATGTCGAGATTCGTAGACAGAGGTCACATGGTAATCACAATAGACACAGAAAACTCAAGTTTTAACGTACTTTCACAATAAAATCCCTCCCAAAATGATGGAAATGAAAGAACACACTGTGCTGGTAAGATCTCTCAGAGGGCAAAGGTATTTGCTGACAAGCCTGATAACCTGACTTCAATCCCTAGGACCCACAAGGTAGAAGGAGAGAACTTACTCCTACAAATTACCTTCTGATCTACACATGCATCATTCACGGGCATGAGCCACAGGAAAAAAAAAAAAAACATACCTTTTAGAGAGGCTATGTACCACAGATCTGTCCCCAAAGATGTACTGACAAGCTAAAAGTATATCCTACAAATTCAGGAATGAGACTAGGGTGTTGGTGACACAAGGCAAAAGAAAGAAATAAATAGGCAAGGAAGAAAAAGTCAGAACAAGTTGGAGAGACCTCTTGTGTGCATGATTCACAAACAAAAAAGTATTCTGGAAATGGTTATGCTATTGACAATGGTATACAAACTCACGGCAATATTCATTAAAATTTCAATGATCTTTTCCACAGAACTAGAAAAGGCATTCCTACAATTCATATAGAAGAAAGAAAAAAGACTCTGAATACTGAAAGTCATCCTAGGCAGAAGGCAATGCTGGAAACATGGTACCTGACCCTCAATTGTATCACAGAGACAGAGATAACACCACAGTACTGACACAGAACAGACTCACGTACCAATGCAGTACAAGACACAGGCTTATACCGATGCAGTCCCAGATGTCTTGCTTGCCAAGTTGTCAGGAACAGAATTGGAGAACGGGTAGCCTCTTCAAAATGTCCTAGGTAAATTGCATTTCCACATGAATGAAAACAAATCAGTATTTCTCACACTGCATTAAAATCAGTTTCAAATGGATCAAAGACTTAGACCTGATATCTGAATCTCAGAAACTGCTAAAGGAAAACAGGCAAAATGCTTCAAGAATCTGTGTACGGCAGCTTGTATCTAAAATCTAAGCACTCAGGAGGCTGAGGAGAGGGAAATAACACGTGGCCACCCTAGGCTACTTAGTGAGTATCAGGCTAGTCTAGGGTACAGAGTGTGAGACTTTGTCTGAAAAGAGAATGAAAGGAAGAAAAATAGTAGGAAGGAAGGAAGGAAGGAATTAAATCAAAACTGGCAACTGATCAAAAGTAATAAAACTTTGAGCTACTGAGATGGCTTAGAAGTTAAGAGCATTGGCTGCTCTTTCAGAAAACCTAGATTCAATTTCCACCACAAAGATGATGGCTCACAACCATCTTCTGACCTATATGAAGGCAAAACACTCGAACAAAACAAAAAAAAAAAAAAATTAATGATATAATTATTTTCTAAATAGAGGAAAATAAAGAGGATATTAGTGTTAAAATATAAGAAATTTGTTGAATATTGTTCCAAGCAGCTCTTGCTGTCCCCTCACATCATGGTCCGAGAGCAATCATTAAAGAGTCTGAGTTACAGCATAGGCTGTCTACCCTACTCTGTCATAGGGAAGACAATAAAGCAGGGTTTAGTCTCAACATGCTCTTTCTACTTTTTACCTCTGCGTTTTTCCCCACCATATTTGCACTTGAGCAACAAAAGTTTCATTTGGAAAGCTCTGATTTTAAACGTAGGTCCTCAGAAAAACAGAAAGTTGACGACCAATCTCTTAAGGGTGTGTCAAACATAATTCTCACGTACTCCATGCAAGGCAGTCCACCCTTATTTAAGAAGGGGAGAAACAACACAGAGGCAGATGCTTGCAGCAAACCATCAGACTGAGCATGGGAACCCCAACAGAGGAGTTAGGGGAAGGATTGAAGGAGCTGAAGGGGGTTTCAACCCCATAGAAATAACAACAATATCAACCAACAGGACCCCCAAGCTCCCAGGGAGTAAACCAACGACCAGAATATACATGGAGGGACCCATGGCTCCAGCTGCATATGTAGCAGAGGATGGCCTTATCTGGCATCAATGAGAGGAGAGGCCCTTGGTCCTGTGAAGGCTTTATGCTGCACCGTAGGGAAATAGGGAAATGCTAGGTCAGTGAGGCAGGAGTGGGTGTGTGGGCAAGCGCACTCATAGAATGGGGCGGGGGGGGGGGGGGCGCGGGGAATAGGATAGGGGTTTTACAGAGAATACACCAGGAAAGAAGATAACATTGAAATGTAAATAAATAAAATAACCAATAAAAAGAAAAAGAAAAAAGAAAAAAGAAGGCTCTGGTCTTGCCAAAATAAAAAGAAGGAAAGAAAAAGAAAAGAAGGAGAGAACCAACAAATATTGCCTCTCAAAACCTTGTTGGCCATCACTGGCATCTATAAATTTTGGACATTGTCCTGTAGTTAGGTGGAGCTAGCGAAAGCGCTTCATCTATTAAAAGACACGCTGAAGAGCATACTAACTCAAACAAAGAAGATTAAAACAAGGAGTAAGGGACAAAAAAATTTAAAAGATGGAATTCTGCTTACTCAGAATCACTGAATGTTTACTTCTATGTAAGTGGTTTCTTCCATGAAGGACTTGGGGCTGATAACAACATTCAGAGTAAGCTTTCATACATGTTGTGCTTCTTCTCCCCAGTTAACTTCACATCTTTCAAAACACACTTTTGAAGTGCCAAATGTGCCCAGGATATATTTTTAATTGGCAAATTAAAATTATGAAAATCCAGAACTCCTCCTCAACTTGACACATAGTTACTGAGTTTATTTAAGCCAGGCAATGTCTACGCAATGTCTACTTGTGCTAAGCTTGAAGTTCACTGATGAACAAAGCACAGACACTCTCTCCACAGCATGCTAATATTTTTAAATCTACAAGACTGGGTATGAAGGAGAACAGTCTCCACAAATGTTCAGAACAGGGAATTTGTTACTCTCTCCCCTGGCTCTCACCTGAGTGAAAAATACTTCTCTTCTCTTTGAGCCGAAAATGACCTTGGGGTTTGAAATTACTTTGCCTGTATAAATAGACAATCATTTCACTCAGCACTGCGGGGTCTATAAGTCAACTGAGACAATGAAGAGGCAGTGGATATCCATCTAAGGAGAGGACTCTGCCCTTGCCAATGACTCTCCATTGGAAATCCAAGCTGCAGCCATTGTTGTAACAAGGTCTAAATCGCAAGGTACTGACAGCAAGATTTCTTTTCCATTTAGGGCTTGTCCAAGGTTGTATATTTTTGTTGTCATGCAATGTGTATAAATATCCAAAAAAGAAAGAGAGAAATTTTTCTTAGCTTTTGAATACACACATAACCCAAATCACACGTCCCTGTCTCAGTTGCTTTTGAAGACACAGGCAAGAAAATAATCAGAAGGTCATAAAAACAGTAAAGATTCTCTACAACTCAAAATGAAGATATAAATAAACACCTACTAAAGTCACTTCATCTTTATACCTACATCTTTGGTTTGGTTTGGTTTGGTTTGGTTTGGTTTGGTTTGGTTTGGTTTGGTTGTTTGAGGCCCATCCTGTCTTCTGTATTTTCAGACGTATTTTGAGAAAGTCCAGGACAAGCATGGCTTGGAGAAAGCAGCTCTCATGAACTCAATCAGAGCACACATTGTAACAAAGCACCCTGTTTTGAAAGAACGTGGAGGTATATAAAATGCATATGTAGATACTGACAACATTATCGATTGTTCCATATCCTACCATCAAAACTGTATTTTTCAATACCTCTTACATTTCAGACTTCTTCTAAGAACTTAGACAGCCAAGAAGACAAGTTACCTGACCCATTAAATATTCACAATATTAGGTAAGATGTATATAAATAGAAAGCTTTATTTAAAACGTTGTGCTTTACCAACAAATTAAATTTTAATGTGAAGAGTGCAGAGAATTGATGTGCTCCTGTATCAAGGATGGAAATATCAATTGACTGAGGTACCTCGAGAGTGTATTTTTGTGACACTTATCAAAAAAAAACTCTCAATATGTGCTGATCCTAGCAATTCTCTTTCTTGGAACTCATCCTAAGAAATATAAAACCATGAATCTGCACAGAATTTCATCTTTGCACTGTATTTTGCAATATTAAAAAATTGGTTACTACTTCAAAGCCAAAAGTTGGCAGTCTGAGCAAATTTCTTTAAAGTTTATGAAGAACTAGGTCACATGACCTCTATTCTCCAATGGTTATGTCCTTAAAGAAAGAAAATGCAGGCAATATAATGCTATTTTTATTTAAAAAGAAAAACAGTATTATGTATGCATTGCAAGGGACTGGCGAAAATAATCCTTCATTGTTCCATTCCATGGGAGGCCAGAAATCAACAGGATTTAATCACAGTTGGCAGCCTTCCCTTTGGCACAGAAAAGAACATCCATTGACAGCCAGTGTGGTGGTTCTCGTGATTCAGCCAAGTTGCAGGTCTGGAGAGAAGGAGCCAAATGCTGCTTGGCATCATAAGAGGGCAATCTGTTGTCATAAAGGACAAAGCACAAATCTAAGCTCAAAAAAGATGCCCTTTCCCCATCACCAGACTGGCTGTATTTTCTCGGGGGAAAATGAATGGCTGTCTTTGAGAGAGGGATGTACTTTGCAGGTGATTCAGTCAGAAGAACCTGCTCTCAAGCGGGAGCAGGCCCAGGTGGTAATGAGACTGGCATTCATTCATCCTGGTAGGAAAGAAGCCAGTCGCCTTCCCTTGCCAGCTACTCTCTGCTGCAGAAGTCAGCAAGCTGTGCCTCAGCTGGTCAAGACTAGCCTACCTACTCCATTATTTGTGTGACCCACAGGTAAAAAAAAAAATAGTTTTTATACTTCAAATGTTACAAGAAACTGTTTTCTTGAAGAAGAATATTTTGGTTGTCAGAAAGATGGCTCAGTGGATAAACTGCAAACATTAGAACGTGAATTTAGATAGCCAGACCCATGTAAAGGTTGGGCAGGTGTGGCAGTCACTTCTAAGCCTAGCACTCAGGATGCAGAGTAGGACAAGCTGGCTATCTAGAATGGTTGGAAACTAGAGAGCTCCTAACACAGTGAGAGACCCGGACTGGATACACAAAGTGGAAAATGATTGAGGAAGACACTTGGCATCAACCTTGGGTCTCTTCCATAGGCATATGAACAGACAGGCATGCTGTTGAACAGAAGAAAGAAAAAGAAAAAATGATGTAATTATATTGTCATCTCAAAAAAAAAAAATAGATAATTGAAAAGTGAAAGTTTCTCCAGTCGTGGTATTTCAGAGAAAAAAAAAAAAAACCCTCCCAAAGAGAGATGAGAAGGAGGACTTGGCATCAGCAACAGTGTTGCATCCGGGGATGAGCCAAGATTGGCAGGACTCCCTCCCATCTCATTCCTGGATCTTATTCCTCCATGCATAAGTGCAACCTGCTGAGTCTGGATGATGTTACCCGAGTGTATGTTTCAGGGCTGACCATTTGGTATTGAATAAGTGACTGCTCTTCCCTAGAGAAGACTATGAGGAGAAACTTTCTCCTCTTCCAAGGAGCAATTTCTCTCAGGTCTTCCATGATCCCCAATTATCTAAGTATTTTCTATATCTGGAACTCATGGCCACTGAGACACTGAGTAATTATCCCTCATCCTCATGTGTTAGCCAAGATTGGTGTCTTGGCTAATTAGGGTTTTACTGCTTTAAACAAACACCATGACCAAGACAACGCTTATAAGGACAACATTTAATTGGGGCTGGCTTACAGGTTCAGAGGTTCAATCCAGTATCATCAAGGTGGGAGCATGGCAGCCTCCTGGCAGGCATGGTGTCAGAGTAGCTGGGAGTTCTACATCTTCATCTGGAGGCCAGTAGGAGAGGTCTGACTTCCAGGCAACTAGGATGAGGATTTTAAAGCCCACTCCCACTGTGACACAGCTACTTCAACAAGATCACACCTACTCCAACAAGACCATACTTTCAAATAGTGCCACTCCCTGGGTCAAACATATTCAAAACACAACAGTCAGCATGCTTCACCTGTTCTTTCATGTCCTACAATACTACTGGATAAGCCAATAGGGGGACAAGGTTTTCTTTTCCGAAGTGTTACCCTGAATCCAGAATCTTTATCATGGGTTTCAATTGCTGTAACAAAGCATCATGACCAAAAGCAAGTTGGGGAGAAAGGAGTTTATTTCATCTTACAATCTTATGTCACACTACATCACTGAGGGATGTCAGGACAGGAGCTCAAGACAGTAACCTGGAAGCAAGAACTGAAGCAAAAGTAATGCAGGAATGATGCTTATTGTCTTGATCCTCGTGGCTTGCTAAGTCTGCTCTTGTAACACTCAGTACTACTCAAAGGTGACTGTGTCCACATGGGATAGGCCTTCTTACAACAGACATTAGTGAAAAAAAAAATGCCCCCACAGACTTTTCTACAGGACAACCTGGCTAAAGCATCTTCTTGGTTGAGGTTTCCTCCTCTCAAATGACTGTAGGTTTATCATTGACTCCACCAATGGAGAGCTCCTTCTACGTTCTAGAAAACTCATCTTTCAGAAACAAGTCCTGGTCGTACTCCAGGGTCTTGCTCCTTATCTTCTTCCTCTGACCAAAACTGAGTCAGAGAATACAATCAGTTCTGCTGCATGGGAGAGAAGGAATTGCAACAGCCTGACTGAGAGTTCTGTGAAATCTTAGACCACGAAGACAATGTGGATGACTTTGGAGCTCTAAGTCTCAAAGCAAATTGCAGGATCCCTGTTACAGATTGAACATTTTGCCACCCTCTGCTCCAACCTCATACACTGAACTGTAACCACCAGTGTGATGCCATTAGAAGCTGAAGGTCTCTGGAAGACAGGGATTAGTTTAGACTGTGATCATCAAGATAGAAGTCTTATGAGGAGGTTAGAGTCTTTATTAGAAGAGGAAAAGATGTCTAGTGATTGATAGATAGATTGATATATACAAATATATATAATATATATTGATAGATATAAATAAATAATGTCTAATATATGTAATATAATCAATTTATGGTATATATATTTGAATTACATCTGTAAATATATATTGTCCTGTTCAGCAGGGAATTAAACAGGGGACTGGGGAGGTCACCTGAAAGAGAGCGAGGGGGAAACAGGCAGACATAAAGAACCATGGCTTGTCTATAGGATGATCAAACCGTGATTTTTACTTTTTTCACACAGGGGTGATATACACAGAAAGGCAGGATGTGGGGAAGGGGATGACGTAAGAGCATAGGTGTTCAGGGGGAGTACAGATATCTTTCAGAACAGAGCATCTGCTGAGTGAAGGTTCAGGGAACAGATCACTAAGACTCTGCCTATGATTCACTTGTCATTATCTAAGTTGGTACTATGCACCAAGACTACTTACCTACAAGGTCTCTATGACTATTCAGGCTGGCAATTTTCCACCAAAGCTGCTTGTTTACAGTAGCTTATAGCCATCTGTTTCAGTGTTTTTCCACAGAGACAAAAGACTTTGTGTTAGCAGGCCTGTATGTCAGACCTATTGCTGTTTTTAGGCCTATGGCTGATTCTAGGCCATCAGTGTATAAGCAGGGCTGTCCCTGAAAATATATTTATATACATACATACATACATATATACATACACATATACATACATATATACATACATATATACATACACACATATATACACACACACATGATATTTGGATACCACACATACATACACACAAACACACTCAAACAATACACACACAAACCAAGTAAAGGCCACATGAATACAAGTAAGAAAAGAGCCTTCACCTTGTTGGGCATAGGTGGGAGACAAGAACTTTGGTACCTAGAAGGCTGAACACTGAGTCGGGGGGGGGTGGAATCTGAGGGTGGGGAGGGGGAGTGGGGTGTAGGTAGGTAAACACCCTCATAGAAGCAGGAGGAGGCAGGATGGGAAAAGGGGTTCCTGGGTGGTGGGGGGAATGGGGTAAGGGGATGAAATTTGAAATGTAAATATTATATCCAATAAAAGAGGGGGAAAAAAAAGTGGTTAGAACCAACATTCTTAATAAAATGTCAGCCCTCTTTAAAAAAAAACTATCTTGATACAAAAATTTGTTTTGAGAATTGTATATTGCAGAATGATCAGCCTCTGTGTATCTACTCATCAAGCAAGCTGGGCAGACCTGCTCAAACCTCTGAGGTCCTGGAATTCCATCTGGATGCAGTGAAGACACAGCATCAGAGGCATATCAATTTGCTCTTCCACCCACTCCTCTTCTAATATCTCAACGCCCATAATCAGCTTGAAGAAGCTAATGAAGAGTCAGCGCCCCTATTCCCTGGGCATGGGGACTAAGGTGGTAAATGTTGGGCTGTCTTTCTAGGGAAAAGTAGTGATTTGTGGGAATAGAGAGGATTAGCTAGGATTTATTGCATAGCCATAACCTATTAGTAGAAAACTGTACAATTATTATCAAGATGAAGATATAAATTCTTAAATGGCACCAATTCATTTTGATTACAAATTTTAAAGTTTTCATTGGTACGAGCTTTTTATTGATATAAAAGTGAGATGAATATTGTTACTCTCATAGGCATTGTATCAGTATAACACATTTAAGAATACAAGGCTTAGACCCAGTCCTTCTTTAAATTTTTTAACTGATTTGAGATAGTCAGCCTGTGAGTTAAGTGACTATAGCAAATTCATGGCTTGGAATTTATTGTTAGGGTGTTTTCTATGTTTTATTTAGAAATAGCTGAGTGGAGTTAACAGACAACAGACCAGATTACCTTACATAGATAGTTGGTTTTCAAAACATCAGAAATCCACAGAATTGACGTGACAAACATTTCTGTATTAATGTTCATTTTGATTAGAGAGACCTGTCTGCTCCTGACAGCTTCCTATACTGAATTCTAAGAAGAAATTGAGCATCTTTGGAGTTACTCCAGTTGTGGTGAGATAGCCACTAGACAAGAATTGCCTCTTTCCATCTACAGACAAATTACTGTCCAGAAAAGGACACACTTGCAGAATAGTCGACTGATTATATCTGCCTAGACAGAGTAATCAGCCCTTAATAATTCTGCAGCACTAAGGTCTGTCAGATGATCCTGGGCCAGAAGACAGAAGAACAGATGCTCTAACGTTTTGTAGTAGAGGGAGTGTCCAGGTGTTCAGAGGCTAAGTTTTGGCTAAGTTTTGTCTAAGTTTTGGCTAAGTTTTAGAAGCTATGCTCTGTGCTTCCCACAATTATAGTTAACTCAGTCATTCTGGATTTCTGGCGGGGTTGAAAACTTATAGCCTCATAGCCAATCCTGGCTATTTACCTTGAGAGAAAAGATTTGAGTGGATGGTCGTCAGCTGACATTCATCCTAAAGCCAAGGAAAAAGCCCGGTTCAGAACTAAGTGTTTAGTTTGACTGGTTAGTCAACAAAATGATGGACTGGATATTAGGACTATCTTGTACCTCACTGGTACAAATTGGCATAATTATGCTCTAATTGTATTTTGAGAGAAAAGTTTCATTTTAACAGGAAGGGTGATGTGTAGGAGGAGCTAAGGTGGGAGGAGTACTGAGAGGAAGAGAAGGAGTAAGAAGAGGAGGTGAAGAAGGAGAGGAGAAGCTGTGTGATGAGAGAGAGAAAGAGGGGGGAGACAGGGAGGCAGATATTCACGTATCTCCACCAGTCAAAGATAGTTGATATATCTAGGTTGGGTAGTGGGTTACACCTCTGATTGAGCAATACCAAACTTATAAAGCCTTCGATTAACATTTTTTAAAAAGTGTATAAATGCAAAAAGGAAAAAGGGGGCATGGGATAGGGGCTTTCTAAGGGGGGAATGGGGAAAGGGGATGGCATCTGAAGTGTAAATAAAATATCCAATAAAAAAATGGAAAAAAATAGGCTTTGTGCCCAGCAGTAGATGGTAAACACAAAACAAACGCAATAGTATTTTTGTAGTTTTTTGTCTTATATTGCTTTCTTTGAACATTTTTTAGCTTATTGGTCTTTATAGTTTTTAGTTTTGTGTTTTAGGGGGTTTTGCTTTTGCTTTTTGTTTGCTTGTTTTCCATTTGTGTATGTGTGTGTACATTTCTTGTGTTTTTCACCCCTTTTATTATTATTATCATTATTATTAATTTGAATTTTTGTTATAAAGAAAAAGAAAGCATTTACTTGGATGAGTGGAGGAGATCTGAGGAGGATCTGAGTGGATTCGTGGGAGGGAAACGGTGATCAGAATAAAGTGTGTGGGAAAATGATTTTCAATAAAATATAATAATAAAATGGAAAAAAAAGAAAAAGAAAAAAGAAAAGAGCCTTCAGAATCCAGAGAGAGAGAGTTGTCACCAGGACCTAGTCATCCTGGCACCTTGTTATTGGAGTTTGCATCTTCAGAAGTGTGATCAAGTGAATTTTATTATTTGAGCCACCTACTCTATGTTGTTATTCGTAGCAATTGAAGCAGAGTAAGACAGAAGTTGACAGTAATATGTGAGGTACAACAAATACCTACAAGTGGAAGTTTTAAGAAACTAACCTCTAAGTGAGTGGCTAAGTTTTGAGGTGCATGTGTGAAAAGGTTGTTTTTTATGAGGGAGTGTTTTAGGTGACACATGGAGAACTGAAAATGTTCTGTCATCTTGGACCATGCAAAAGTCATCACGAACACAGTATCTTTAAAAACAGAAACAGTAAAGCTAGTTCCATGAGAAAAATAACTGCCTAAAAGCATGTAGGTACATAAGCCAAAAGGAACCAGCAATATCTTATGACATTGCTCAATACATAATGATAGGCTCAGAAACATGACGTTGAGGGTCTCGAGATATGTTTCTGTGACATAAGTATTGCTTCACATGTATAAGAATTTGGCTTCTACTCTCAGCACTAACATTAAAAAATCTAAAAACCAGGCACTTCTAATCCTAGCCCTGGAAGGCAGTGACAGGGAGCAAGCTAACTATGCAACCTGGCTGAGCCACTGAGATCCAAATTCATGGAGAGACTTTGTTTCACAAAACAGTGATTGAGAAAAATACCTGACATCTACTCTGGCATGTGCTCATCCCCTACAGCAGCAGACACAACTGACTTTGTGTTGCAAAATAAATTGTTCATGTATAAAACCAAAAAAAAAATTACAATTTTTTCAATGAATTATTTATTGTTTTTAGTCCTTTAATCATAGCTGTTGAGTTAATTTTCTTGGGGGTTATCATAAAGCCAGTGTGTGAACATTCTTTCTCTGTCCTCCTTAGGGCAGACTAACCTTGCTTCTGTCTAACTATAGAGAATAGTAACGAGTAACCATTATTAATGGGCCTTTGAAATCCTCATCTCAAGCCACAATGTAGGGGAATATTATTTATGAGTCTCCTAGCTATCACTGACGACCTCCATCATAATTTGAACTCAATAAAAGATTTGGTCTCTCATAGATAACAGAGTTCTACAGAAGAAGTCAAATGACTAAAAATAACCCAAGCAAACTAGTTTCAGACATAACAGTCATTTTGCACTGACCTGCTCCTGTGAGCTCAGCAGGTTTATGGGCATAGAGGCTGTAATGACAGTCTCCTTGTGTTTCCTCACTTTTCTGTTTGTACAAGTTTCTCTAATTATATACTGGGACATCTTTTCCTCCATTCATTATCATGTTTAAATTTAATTGAAAAGTAATATCCTCACAATTTATAAATGGTCTTTTGACAGTACTTCAGAACAGTAAAGCAATTTCCTAGCTCTCATTAATGACCAGACTGATATCTTTTTGAAACTGAACAATGGATGTATTAAAATTATTGCTTACCATCTGGGTCTCCTTGAAAGCTTGTTTGAGGCCAAGCCATTATTTCTAGAGAAGGAATGAATATAGACCAACCTAGAATTCCCTAATAGGCCTGTGACATATAGGGCATGCATTTTACTAGCCTCTAACAGGCAAAACTACAAAAAAAAAATGGAGATACTTGGCAATTTTCAAAGCTAATTCTTACATGATGAGAATGATCCTGACTGTGAATCAAAGCTGACTGCATTCATTCCATGCCTGATGTAAAGCAGTTTTAAGTATCATCAACAGTATTTTGAATACAAAATGTCACCAAGTTGTTGTAGAGCACTCACCTGGCACATTAACAAAGCAGTCGTTAGAAGCCCCATGCTCCAAAGACCTGTCTCTACCACAGAAGAGCTGTGTAACTTCTACACACTACTTCACTCATCTATCCATCATTTGACTCATTTGCATTATAGGGCAGTAATTATAGTAATATGTTCTTTATAGTTGTTTATAAGTACTAAATGAGAGAATACACACAAAGCAAATAGAGCAGATAGTATATTGCAAGCCTCTTTCCATGTATCATCTTTGTAATCAATTTAAAGAAGGAAGTATATTAAGTAACCATCAAATGAAATTATTTTCACATTTTTTATTTTATGAAAGCCACTTTAATTTTCATAGCAATTTAATTCACCAATAGGTTATGTTAATAAAATAATGGAGTTCAGTTTTTTGATTTTGGTTTCACTGTTTGTTTGAGAGATTTTTTTGTTATTGTTGTTTTGTTTTTTGTTTTTGTTTGTTTGTTTTGTTTTTATTTTATTTTTGAGAAAGCATATCATTAGAAAGCCGTGTCTGTTCTGGAACTCATGTTCCTCTTGCCTCTGTCTCCCAAGTGCCAGGGTAACAGGCATCTTCCATAAACCTCAGCTCCTTCATTTTTCTAGTCAGTGAACCTTTCCTGAGCATCAACCATAATTCAGGAGATGTTCTAGGTCCCAAGAAAGCAAAAGCAAACAAAAAAGAAACCACCATCATCATGGAGATTAGAACCAACTCACGGTCAAAATAAGAAGTAAATTATGTACTATAGAAAGAAACTTGGGTTGAAGTTTTAGATAAAGTGACCCAGGGAGAGATCAATAAAAAGCTAATGTTTACTCAGGTGTGGTGGAAAAACTAACCCCAGCACTAAATTACAGACTGGCTTTGGGCTACATAGCAAGACCTAAAAAGGGAAGGAAAGAAAAGGCTGACAATTAAGCAAATACTCAACGGAGAGAAAAAAGTTCACAAGCATGTACAGAAGACCTTTCCAGATTGGTGGCACAGACAGAACAGTCACAATGATTTCAAGAACAGGCAAGTATTGGCAGTGAAGAGATAGGGCTACAGAGGAAAAGGGAACCATGCCATAAGATTGCTTCCATGTCATGGTGCAACTTATATTCTGAGTGAGAGAAGATGCCATCAGATGTTTGTAACAGGGAGTGATATTTTCAGACTCACACTTTAAAAATTTTTTTTTCTAGTTACTTCATAAATAATGAACTCTAGGAAGGGAAACAGTGTGATCAAAACAATTAGTCTTTTACAGAATTGTAAGGAAAATATTGTGGTAGTAAATGATGGAGTCAAAGTATTTCATAGTGGCCTGTGTTCTAATAAATAGTCGTTAAGCATGATGCTAAAGTCTTTGTTCCAAGGAACTAAAAGGGTTAAGATATCAGAGGAGATGAAAAGGGTCAGGGGTAGACCAGGTATGGGATAAAGGGGTAAAAAGCATCCACTCAATTTGGTCTATTTCAAATGTCTAGTAGGCATCCAAGTGGAAATATCAAGTGTATTATTTAATACTTGGTTCTGATAGAATACGGGGAAAGGTTCTATCTTTAGTTATACCCAGAACACCCAGTAGTCGCACCTGGACAGATTCCAGAAGGATTCCCTAACAGGTAGCAAACAGCCATAACACTCTCTTAAGAACAAATAAAGGGAGACACAAATGAAGGAACAAAACAGCCACCTGACAATGATTAGGTCAAATGTCAACAAATAGAACTCCAATCACCCAAATCCAAACATGTAGACACTGCTATAAAATACATCAGCAATGACCAAGACAGTATCTCCTTAGAGTACAGCAACCCTAACACAGTAAGTACTGAGAATGGCTGGATAGCTGAAGCACATGACAAAGACATTAATATAGCCTTTATAAATATGATGGAGGACTTTAAAATATAAATGGATAAATCCCTTAAAGAAATCTATAAAAATCTAATAAGAATAAAACAGTTCAAAACCTAAAAAGTGAAAATAAACTCAATAAAGAAAACACAAAGTGAGGGAAATCTAGAAATGAAAATTTAGAAATTCAAACAGAAAACTTAGAGACAAACTTCACTGGCATAAAACAGGAGATGGAAGGCAGACTCTCAGGCATTAAAGACAAAATAGAAAACAATGGACATCTCAGACAAAGAAGATGTTAATCTAAAAACTTCCAGCCACAAAACAGCCAGAAAATGTAGAAGACTATGAAAATAGTAAATCTTCAAACAACAGGAATAAGGGGAGGAGAAGAAATCCAGATCAAAGGCACAGAAAATATTTTCAACTAAATCATAAAAGAAAATTTCCCTAACATAAAAAGATGCCTATCAAGGTACAAGAACTTTACTGAGCACCAATTAGGCTGCACCAGTAAAGAAAGTCCTCTAGGCACATAGTAATCATAACACTAAACATATAGAACAAAAAAGCTTCAAGGAAAAAAATTAAGTAATAGTAACCGACCTATTAGACTAACACAAGATTTCTCAAAAGAGAGTTTAAAAGACAGAAGAAGCTGGATGGGTGTTCTATAAACTCTAAGAAATCACAGATGAGAGCCCAGACTAATATACCTAGCAAATTTCTATCATATTAGATCTAGAAATTAAGACATTGCATGATATAACCAAATTTTTTAAAAGACCTATCTATAAACCCACCACTAAGAAAGCACTAGAAGAAAAATTCCAAATTAAGGTTGTTAACCACACCCAAAAAAAAAACAAGAAAGAAATAATCTCAGACCAGCAAATCAAAGAAGGGGAAACACACACACACACACAAACACAAACACAGACACACAGACACACTACTACCACCACCATCACCACCACCAACAACAACAGCAACAGCAGAAACAAAATAAAAGGAATCAACAAACAATGCTCATTGATATCTCTCAACAATTATTTCAATTCCCCAATGAAAAGAGACTAACAGAATGGATCTTAAAATAGCATTCATCCTTATGCTGCATCCAAGAAATACACCTCAACATCAAAGATAATCATTACCTCAGGTTAAAGGGTTAAAAATGATATTCTAAACTATTGAACATAAGAAGCTATTTAGTGTAGCCATTTCAATATCAAACAAAATAGACTTCAACCAAAAACTAATCAAAAATGATAGGGAAGGATACTACATATGCATCAAAACAATATCCACAAAGATGATATTTTAATTCTTAACATCTATACACCAAACACCCAATTTTGTAAAATAAACACCACTACAGCTAAAATCACATATTGACCCTCACACACTGATAGTGAGAGACTTCAAAATTCTACATTTCACCAATAGACAGGTCATCCAGACAAAAACTAAACAGAGAAATGTTGGAGCTATATAAAGTCATAAACCAAATTGACCAATAAATATTTACAGAATATTTCACCCAAACAAAAAAAAAATATACTTCTCATCACCTCATGGAACTTTCTCCAAAATTGACCACATACTCAGACACAAAGCAAATCTCAATACATATAAGAAAATTGAAATAACAGCCTACATCCTACTTGACTAACTCATGGAAACTGAACAACTTACTAATGAATAGAAAAATGAGTAAAGACAGAATTAAAGACTTTCTGGAATTGAATGAATATGAATGCAAACATACCCAAACTTACCAGATACAAGGTGATCCTAAGAAGCAAGGTCCTAGCACTGAGTATGTACATTCTAAAAAGAGGGTGGGGGAGATCTCTTACTTAACAGCATATCTAATAACTCTAGAAAAGAAGGAGAAATCACACCCAAAAGGAGTAGACAGCAAGAAAGAATATCAATAAAACAGAATAAATGAATAGATAGATAGATAGATGATAGATAGATAGATAGATAGATAGATAGATAGATAGATAGATAGAATCAATAAAACAAAGAGTGGGTTCTTTAAGAAAATTATTAAGTTGGAAAATGATTATACAAATTAACCAAAATGTAGACAGAGATCTAAACTAACAAAATTAGAGATGAAAAGGAGGACATAAGGGACACCAAAGCAATGCAGAGAATCATAAAAAGAAAACCTTTAAAAATCTGTACTTCACCAAATAGGAAAATGTAAAAGAAATGGATCATATTCCCAATACATACCACCTACTAGAGTTAATTTAAGCAGACCTGTAGCCCTTAGTGAAATAAAAGCAGTCATTAAAATTCTCCAAGCTAAAAAAAAAGCCCAGAGCCAGATGGTTTCAGCACAGAATTCAACCAGACATTCAAAGAGTTAATGCCAATATTCCTCAAATTATTTCACAAGATAGAAACAGAATAAACATTGCCAAATTCATTTTACAAGGCTACAGTTAACCTGATATCCAAACCACTTAAAAACTAAACAAAGAAAAACAATTACAGAACAATTTCCCTTAAGAACATAGATATAAAAGTTCTCAACAAAACATTTGCAAACTAAATCCCAAAACACATCTAAAAAATCATCCACCATAATCAAATAGGCAATATTCTAAAGATCCAGGGAATGTTCAAAATATGTAAATCATTATATGTAATCCACCATATTAAAAATCCAAAAAAACAAAAGCCACATGAGTATTTCATTAGATGCATAGAAGATTTTTGACAAAATCCAAAACCCTTTTATGGTAAAAGTACTGGAGAGATTAGAAATACAAGGGACATACCTCAACATAAAGTCAATTTACAATAAGCCCATAGTCAACATCAACTTAAATGGAGAGAAACCCAAAGAAATTCCACTAAAATCAGAAACAAGACAAAGCTGGCCACTCTTTTTATACCTACTTGACATAGAATTTGAAGCCTTAGCTAGAGTAATAAGATGTTTGAAGGAGATCAAGATACAAATAGGAAAAAAAAGAAGCCAAAATATCTTTATTTGCAGATGAAGATTGTCTACATAAATGACTCTAAAGATTTTATCAAGAAATTTCCAAAGCTCATAAATACTTTCAACGAATTAGAAAAATTAATATGCAGAAATCAGTAGCAGTGACAAGTGACTGAGAAAGAAGCCAAGGAAACAGCATCTTTCACAATAACCACAAAAATAATTTCTTGGGGTGACTTAAACAAGCAATAAAAGATTTACATGATAAAATTTTTTTAAGACATTAAAGAAAGAAATGGAAGATATCAGAAGATGGAAAGATCTCCCATGCTCATGGATCTGTAGGATTAATATAGTAGAAATGGCCATCTTACCAAAAGCAATTTGCTGATTCAGTGCAATAACAAAAGTTTTCACAAATCATAAAAGAACAATTTTCACCCTTATGTGAAAATGATTTTAAAAACTCAAGAGAATTTAAAACAATCCCTAGCAATAAAAAATCCTGCTCCCTAACCTCAAATGGTACTGCAAAGATACAATAATAAAAACAGCATTGCATTGGCACAGAACCATGGTGTTGGTCAATGGAATTGAACTGAAGACCCAGACAAAAATCCACTCATTTATGAACACCTGATTTTTATAAAGAAATAAGAAATATACACAAAATTCAACTCTAAATGGATCAAAGAACTCAACTCAAAACCAGATACACTGAACTTGATAGAAAAGATGAGAATAGCCCTGACCTCACTGGCACAAGAAATGACTTTTTGAACAGAACACCACTAGCACAGGCCCTAAAATTAATAATTAATAAATGGAATATTTTGAAACCAAGAAGCTTCTTCACAGCAAAGAATGCCTTCATTCAGACAAATTGGCAGCCTACAGAATAGGAAAACATTTTTACCAAGTACACATCCAATAGAGGACTAATAGCCAAAATATAGAGAGAACTAAAGACAGTAAACATTAACAAATCAAATAATCCAATCAAAAAAATCATCAAAAGATGAAACACAAATGGCCAAGAAACATGTAAAGAAATGGTCAATATTTTTAGTCATCAGAGAAATGCAAATCAAAACATCTTATACCTGTCAAAATGGCTAAGATTAATTTTAAAAAAAAAAGTGATAGCTCATCCTGGGAAGGATGTGGAGTTAGGAGACAACTCATTCATTGCTGGTGAAACTGCAAACTTGTAGAACCAAGAAGGTTTGAATAAACCTGCTGTAAGATCCATCCAGCTATCCCATTCTTGTGCATATACTTAGAGGTCATGTCATCCTAAAATGGGAATAGTTGCTCAACCATGTTCATTGCTGCTTTCTTCATCATAGCTACATATTAAAAATAATCTAGGAGTCTCACAACAGAAAAATAGATACAGAAAATGTGATATTCTTACAAAATGGAATGTTAATCTGCTGTTAAAATAAATGACCTCATAAAATTGACAGAAAATGGGTAGAACTAGGAAAAAATCATCCTGCATGAGGTAATCTAGACCCAGAAAGGCAAATATGGTATGCATTTGCTAATACGTGCATATTGCTGTTAGGCCAATGATAAACAAGCTGCAACTGTTGAACAACATAGGTTAGGTATAAAGTAAGGGACAAGGGGGAAGACAGCTCTCCTTTGGAAAGGGAAATAGAAAAGCTGAGGATTGATGAGGGATCTGAAATGGAATAATCAAGTGCAAAAGGAGATGAAAGATGTGGGACAACCAAAATTAAGAGCCATTTGAAGGGTGATACGGGAACCTAATACAGTGGTAATATCCTAAACTATATACATGTATGAAGGGGATCTAAACTAAACTGCAAACAATGTAGGTAACAGATTTCCCCATCTGAACAACTCTTGTGACCAAATGAAGCTTCCAGCACCAGGAAAGGCTTACATCTAATTGAGCTGTTGGTTAAACTGGTTCCATGAGAATCCCCAAAGAACTCAAGCTGCTGCCAAGACTGCAGATTGTTCTCCACAACCTGATTCCAAGACTCAATTACTGAAGATAACACCTATACAACATACTGAACTTGGAGAAGCCAAGCTGGTGCATACTTGGAGCCTTCTACCCTATGTCCCAGAGTCTTTGCTATTGGTAGTTACTCTGAACATTACCCTAGATGAAATATAACCACCAACCATCCACAAATCCTTTAGTCTAAAATGGTGTCCTACCTGCAAGGGATGCCAGTGCAATGGCAGCAGAAAACTTTTGGAAGTATAATATCTAATAAATCCCACCCCATGATATAAGACCCATGCCTGACACTGCTTGGGTCAGGGAAGTAGGGTAAAATTAAAATCTACTGTTCCATTAAAGGAACACATTGATAAAATGACTACAGTGTAATTCTACTATATTCATAGATCAATATTTGAACAGCCATCATCAGAGAAGCAGATGCAATCAAATATAGAGACCCCACAGGCAGATACTATGTAGATAACATGTAGTTAATACTCAGCCCTAAAGGGATATCTCCATGTAATCCTGTGGAAGAGGAGGCAGAAAGAGTGTAAGAGCCAGAAAATGTGGAAGACCCGAAAGAAATAAGGCCTTCTAAACACAACATGAACAACATAACACATGCCCTATACCTAACCTCGAAGCTGTTTTCAACTGTTAAACACTTGCAAATGAAAATCTAGTTTCCTCCAAGGGAATCTCCAACAAAGTATTCTTAAGGGTAGGCTGCATAGCCAACAGAAGTCAAACCCAATAATGGCATCTCTGGAGCTTCCTTGTCTCACAATGTCATGTTAGGACTTGTCTTTAATCTTATCTTTTATTTTTATTTTATTTTATTTTATCTTATTAATGAATTTCTCTTTTTTACCTGCAGGTCTTTTGGATATACATTATAGTTTCAAGTTGAGTCTTTTTATGGGATTCTTGGGCGTGTGAATGAGCAAGTCTCTGAGTATCTGTATCTGTTTCTTGTGCCTTTGTCTCGGGTTCTTTTCCTTATGCCTGTTTGTTCTGGTCTAATGTGTTAGGTTTTGCTTTATTTTTTTATTTTATTTTATTTTATTTTATTTTATTTTATTTTATTTTATTTTATTTTTATCCCTAAAAGCCTATTTGTCTTCTAATGAGAGACAAAAGGAATGTGGATCCAGACAAGAGTAGAGGTAAAGTAGAACTAGGAAGATTGCAGGAAGAGGAAGCTGTAACTAGGATATATTATGAGAGAAAATTTTCATTTTCAATAAAAGGAAAATTGTTTTTTTATAAGATTTAGAAGAGGGGCTTGAGAGAGGCTCAATGGTTAAGGGCGTTTGCCTCTGAGTACCAGAGTTTGGTTCCAAGGGCTTATCAGACAGTTCACAACTGCCTGTAAAGCCAGTTACAGAGAACCCAATGCTTCTGAAAATACATACACAAACACACACACACTTGCACACAGCTCACACACATGCACACACTCATATACATAAATAAAAATAAACATGTCTTTAAAACAAAAGATTTAGAAAGTATAGAGAAAGAATATATTGAAGGCAGAAATCTTTCCAGAAGTAAACTATGTACATCTTCAAAATACCACTAATAGTGTCTGTTCATTTACAGACATTGAGTATTATGGTTTGAATAGGATGAATCCCCCCCAAACTCTTATATTTGAATGCTTAGTCACCAGGGAATGGTACTAATTGAGAGGGATTAGGAGTGTGGCCTTGCTGGAGGAAATTTGTAACTCACCTCAAGCCTGGCCCAGTGTCTGTCTCTTCCTGATGTTTGAAGATTTGGATAGAGAACTCTCACCTATTTTTCCAGCACCATGTCGGCCTGTAGGTCTCCATGGTGATAATAGACTAAATCTTTGAAACGAAGCAAGCACCTATTAACTACTCTATTTTATAAGAGTTGCAGTGGCCACGGTGTCTCTTCACAGCAATAAAACACTGACTATGTCTCTGAGGCTCCAAAAACGTAGACTTAGCATGAATGGCAGAACTAGCGAAAAGTAAACTAGGATCTAAATACAGAAGCTTGGCTCCAAGGCGTTCTGAACTCTACCATGCTTTTTTACAAACCTGTGGAATGTATAGTATGCCTGAATGTGTATATTTGTATGTGTGTGCATGAGAGAGAAAAAAAAGAAAAAAAGAAAGAGGAGAAAAGGTGTGTGTGTGTATGTGAGAGAGACAGAGAGAGAAAGAGAGAGAGAGAGAGAGAGAGAGAGAGAGAGAGAGAGAGAGAGAGAGAGAGAGAGAGAGAGATGATACACCAAAACATTATTTATCTGAATAGTCATTCAGACAGCATTTCTCAGAATCACCTGAGGATAGCCTACATAAGAACTGGCAGGCATCCTAAAGCTCCCTGCTTTGTAAATCAGAATCTTTATGTATTTTAGCTCCCTAAGGGTTTGAGTTAGTGGATAAGGAGGAGGTGAGTTAGGTGTTCCTACACACCAAGGTTTAAGAACTACTCTTGATTATAATAAATTTTTTTCTTCCCAAGACTGTACAAAATACGAATTATTACACCTTTCGTTTCTCAAATTTGTCCATGAATATCAATCCAGTAATTCTCTAGTGAGGCTTCAATGTTATGTTTGACAACATCAAATTTCCCTATCATTAAAAAAAAAAAAAAACCCTATTATCCACTAGTTTAGTATAAGCTTCCGGAATCTAAGTGTTTTTCTCATATGTTTTTCTTTTAAAGTGAAGTTTTATTTAATGGTAACTTAATTGGGAAAGAACCTACTCGTTAAATAAAGTCCCGTGAGGAACACCACATATGAACTTGACCTTACAATTCAGAGGCAAGGATTAACATCATGCAACACACATTTCCATGAAGGAAAAATGCACTATTCTTTGTGTGTTGTAGATCATTCTCCACTTTCTCGGCTGATGCAAACAGTAGCTCCATTGGACATTCTAAAATCACCCCATTGTAGACACTCAAGCTCTCTTTTCTAATAATTTGGTAGCATGGGTTTGCTGAATCTATTCAGAGAATTCTTTATTTGGTACCAGTTCTCTGCCATCCATCCAGAAACAGCTGCTCCATCTCCTGTGACACAGGATGTAATAAAAAGAAGTAAACGGAGTAGAATATTTTGATAGATTAATCACTGCGGGGTGCGTACCATTCACAGCACTCATGGTGAATGTGAAGAGATTATAGAGGAATGACATCTGTTTTCTTCCATGTAAATTGCTAGACTTTGAATCTGCTGTTATTTAGCAGATGTGTAGATTTAATTATTAGGATTGCATAACCACTGGGGAAAGCATGCGATTTTATTGATAGCTTGCCACCTACAGTAATTGCAGAATAAGTAAACTGCTTTTGTCTCCTTAGTGGAAATAAAACTGGAAAAGTTGAACTCCTAAGAGACACGTTACTGCTTCTTGCTAAGGTATATGTGAACTGGTTGTTTTGAGCCCCGAGTATTAATAAAACTCCAGTGAACATGGATAATGGTTGGGTGATTATTTTCCCTTTGTCTTTTATCTCCAGGACTTATTCAGTAAGATAACTTCAAAGATACTTATTGGCCTATATCATATGCAAAAATAAATATCTCATCTCTATTTCTAAGGCTTTCACAGGGTTATCTGCAGTATGAGTTAAAATATCCTGGGAGATTAGCTACCCTATCCATTCATGTGTTGATCTACACTAAGCAGGAATTACAGTATCCAGGGCTGAGAAGATCCCTCAGTCTATAGTTTGTCCTTTGAGTATAAGGACCAGAATTGGAACTTCAACTCCACATTTAAGAAATGTGCTGGTAAGTGATTCTAATCAAGTGTAAGGAACAAATTCAAGGGGATCTCTGGGTCTTGCTTCCCAGAAAGACTAATGTACCTTGTGATTTCCATGCCAACAAAAGAACCTATCTCAAAACACAAGGTAAGAGACATCACCTGAGGAGTGATTACCATAGGTGTGCACACACACATATATACACCATTACATACCCAAGTGTACTCCCCTGCACACACACGTGTACATGTATACCCTTCAGCACACACAGATGTACTACCCATGCACACACATGCAAACACATGTATACACCACTGTGCACACATTCAGATTCAGTATCTAGTGTGCAGATGCCATATTGCTCTAGTCTTTGGCTCTCGTTAGTACATAGGCCAGTGTTTGTTAGAGGACAACCAAAACTCTTGACAAACTCCTTGCATGTCATGTAGCTTGACCTACTCAGTTGTGTAGGTCCACCCTTGTACAGCAACAGAACTACACTCAGGACAAATGGAGTCGTAACAAAAACACAGGACAGGGTAGTTGTTGACCTAGGTGTAACAGTGTAACAGTGACATATGATCCAAATTTCATGGACCTGGTTCTACATGGGCCATTTCAGTGACATCTGCCCAGTTTCTTTCTGTTCTCAGAGATGGGGGTACAGGGATCCACAGCTCTGAACACAGTTAAATATATCCAGTGACATTTTTGAAAATATACATACGTAGATGAGTCTTAGTCACAACCAGAAGTTTAATTCATGAGAGATCTGTTTCTACTCCTATATAAAGCAGGGCCATTATATTCAAAGAATATCAGAAATACACAATTTGGGCCAAAAAAAAAAAAGATAAAAGCATGCTTTTACAATATCAAATGCAACACACTTAAAAAATTACAATTGAAAACATGCAAATAAATTATATGGATACCTCAAAGGCACCTAGGTAATGGCAATAATGTTTTCCGTTTTGACTTTGGATGTTTCAAAGCTCTGCATGTACCTGAAACACTTCTTTGGATCATCCAGAACATGGGACTAGACAAGAGAGCAAAGAGAGTCCCACAGATACACATTATCCTCCAGATGTCAGCTGTTTCCATAACATCATGTCTATGATTAAACGGGGACTTGCAAACTGTGCCTTCCCCAGAAAGATACCAAGTTCACTATGACAAGCCTTCAGGACACAGCACATCTGCCCCTGTCAAAGAACACTTTTGTGAGCCACCAGGCTCCTAGGTTCTTAGCCCATCACATTTCTCCACATGACTCAAGGTCCCACCACACATTGTCTCTCTCACACCTGTCACTGTACACTCAGAGGACTTGCACCCTTGTTTGTTGAAGCACCTGGTGTCCTATACTTTCTGAGTATTCCCTTCTCTCCTGTCTAATTGAATCTGACTGTCATCTGAGGACACTGCTTTGCATATAGCCAACTCTAGTGGTGTCTTGTTGCTCCTTCACTACTTATCATACATATCTTACTGAAAATAGAAGTGGTGAAGAGTCTACCTTCCCCACAGGCCCTCATGAGCTGTGACCAATGTCTGCTCCATAAACATTTCAGCAAGTCATTACAACATACCAAGGCCTTTCCCTCCTACTGAAGTTATGCCCACACCTCCAACTCCTTAAAGAATTTATGACCCACTTACTGTATCCTTATGAAGGAGAATGTCAAAGTTCTTCATCACATGCATAGATAAGGAAGACTTTCAAAATATTTGATAATTGGCGATGGACAATGGCTAATGAGGAGCAAAGCCCTTGTGTGTTCACTATGGGTCCTAAATATAGATGTTTTTTTAGGAACCTCATCTGTCAGGGGTCAGATGGCATCATTTCAACTGCATCATTACCAACTGGCATCATTTCATATGCACCATTACCAAAAAATGACTTTTTCTAAGCAGTCTACGTAAATGAATAATTGTCATTCTGTCTTAGTTAGGGTTTCATTGTTTTCAAGAGACACCATGACCAAGGCAACTCTTATAAAGGAAAACATTTATTTGGGCCTGGCTTACAGTTTTAGAGGTTGAGTCCATTATCAACATGACAGGAAGCATGTCAGTATGCAGGCAGACATGGTGCTGGAGAAAATGAGAGTTCTACAACTTGATCCACAGGCAGAAAAAAGAGTGTGTGTCACACTAGACGTAGCTTGAGCATGTCTGAGACCTCAAACCCTGCCCCCAAGTGACACACTTTCTCCAACAAAACCACACCTACTACAAGGGAGTCATATCTCTTTATAGTGCAATTCCCTAAGGGCCAAGAATTCAAACTCAAGAGTCTATAGGGCCATACCTAGTCAACCACCATACTCTAATTCATCTATAATGCATATGAGCAAAGAACATATGCACTTGGCAAATTTGTTATTAATGGGTTCTCTTTCTCTTTTAACTAAGATTTAAAGAACAGGGGAGCATGGTGCTTACTCTCCTCACTAGAGTCATCCAGTGCTTAGACTAGTGGTTATCACACAGTGACCATCACATAGTGACTAACACACATCGGTCATCAAAACTTGATCATCACACAGTTGTAATCTCAAAGTGGTCATCACAAAACGGCCATCACATCATGGCAATCACACAGGGCTTGTCAAACAGTGGCTGTTACACAATGGCCATCACACAGTGCCCATAACAGAGTAGCTATCACACAGTGACAATCACACAATGACTATCAGACAGTGGCCATCACATAGTAACCATCACACAGTGTTTATCACATAGTGGCCATCACACAGTGGCCATTGTAGAGACCCATGCAAGAGAAACAGCAAAAAGGCTTTAGAACTCATGGAATGCAACCCAACAGTTAGCAGAAACACAACAGGCATGTCGCAGAGAGGCAGAGACACAAAGACTGAGGAATGCCCTGAGGAATGTATGCTGTTTGAGTTTTGTTCTACTTGTTGTCTTAACATGACATCCCTCATACGCATTGTTTAAAAAAAGCAGATTCATAATTCAACCGACACCCTTAAAAAGAACTTAGAGATGTATGTAGATTGTTAGCAGTGATCAAGACCCTTAACACAAATTGGAGATGTAGATTGTTAATGAAGTTAGGTTAAAATGTTTTGGCTAGTAGCTCAGATGTAGAAAATCTTAGCGAACAGTTTGAAGCTGAGAAAGGCACATTCAACGTTGAGCTAGGGATGTTTTAAGGTAGGCAATAAGAACAATGGCAGCTGGCCAGTACTAGCTGGTCTCGCTCTCTCTTGCTGAAGCTTGACTAGTGATCAAGATGATGATTAATTTCTTGTACCCATTTTTGCCCTCAACTTCCTGATACGATTTAATAAAAAAAAAAAAAAAAGTGAATGAGTTGCTAAGCACCCTGAAGATTTAAAGTAGAAATTACTGATTGTTTTTTATATAAAAGTTTAGATTAGTCTTTTTTTTAAGATTCTAATAAGATCATTTTTAAGACAAATAGTAAGATAATTGATCCTTTCTTTGTAACCATAAATTTCAGCCTACCATTAAAAATAAACTGGCTAAGAAAATTACACTTTGTTATTCTAGAACAAGTGCTTAGTTATGAATGTACGTGGGTTCTTGGGAATAATTTGCTTTTTCCATGTGTAATACTTAAAAGGTTTTTTAAATAAAGGTATTGGGGAACATACTTTTTTTATAATCATTCACTAAAAGAAAAATATAATATAATCGTATTGTGATTTTTGCTCTGCTTGAAGAATAATGCTGGGATATATAAATTATGGGGATAAAAATAAAGTTGTTGGGACTTTGCTCCATCCATTCAGAAAATACACATATGTGTACTATATAAAGTGGTTTAAGCTTTGCCCCATCCAACCAGTGTGTAAATGTGTATGTACCTATGCATGTGTATGTGTATATGTGTGTATGTACGTGTGAAGTTGTTGGAGCTTGTCTTGCTTCATACAATGAGTTTGTGTGTGTGTGTTTCTTTCCCTAATTTTTTTCTTTTTCAGTCATAGGGAGTGCTGACTCCAGTAAATCAAGCTTTATTCCCTCAGAGAAAAGTCTGCTGAGTGATCAATCACTGGCTGTACACACTCACTTCAGTTTCCCCTGACCTGTCAAACCTGATCTTTGACAGGCCATCACTTAATGGTAAGCACAGAGTGGCCATCGTACAGTGACCATCCCAGTAACCATTAGACAGTGTCTCTTACAAGGTGGCCATCACACAGTGTCCATCTCAGAGTTTCCAATGAACAATTTCTATCACACAGCAGCCATTACACAGTCAGCTGTAATGAAACGGCCATCACACAGTAACCATTACAAAGGGTCACCCACAAGGTATCCATCACTCAATGGCCATCACAGAGTTGCTATCACACAGTGACCTTCGCAGAGTAACCATAACACAGTGATCATCCCACGATGAGCATTGCACAGTGTCTATCACACAGTGGCTATTACTAAGTGGTCATCTGACAGTGTCCATCACATGGTATCCATAACTCAGTGGCCATCTTACAGTGGCATTCACACAGTAACCCTCACACTGTGACCGTCACAAGTTGTCATTCCACACTGGCCATCACACAGTGACCATCACACTGTGGCCAATACACAGTAGCAAGCATACAGTGACCCTCACACAGTTTACAATCATAGAGTGGCAATCAAATAATGGCCACCAAATAGTAGCCATCACATATGTCTATAACACAGTGACCATCACAGTAGCTGTCAAACAGTGACAATCAAATAGTGGCCATTACATAGTGGCCATAACACAATAGCCATTACATCATGACTATCACACAATGAATATCACAATGTGGCCTTTGCACAATGGTCATCATAAAGTGGATATCACACAGTGACCATCACACAGTGGATATTACATTATTACCATCACACAGTTGGCCATCACAAAATGGCCATCATACAGTGGCCATCACACAGTGGTAATCAAATGGAGTCCTTAGCACAATGGCCATCATGGTAGCTGTCACACAGTGACCATCACACAGTGGCCATCAAATGATGGCCATCACACATTGGTGGTCATCAGCAGTGACCATCACACAGTAGCTATCACATAGTGATCAACATAGAGTTCATCTAATTGTGGCTATCACATACTGACCGTCACACAACCATCACACAGAGGCCTTCATGCCATATCCAGAACACAATTACCATTGTGTCTATCATGCAGTAAATATTATACAGTTGATGTCACAGTGTCTAGCATACAGTGGACATCACAGAGTGCTCATTACACAATGGCTACCCCCATAATGGCTATCACACAGTGACTATCACACAGTGGCAATGACATGGTTACAATCACACAGTGTCCATCACATGGTGGCTATGATGCAGTGACCATCATATGGTGGCCATGGCATTGTGAAAATCACATGATCTCCATTACAATGGTAGGACATCACACAGTTGTCATCCCCTGTTGGCCATGACAGAGTGACAATCACACCGTGGCTATCACATGGTGGCCATCATACAGTGGATATCACACAGTGACAATCATACAGACTTCATCACACTATGGTGATTACTCAGTGGCTATCACTGAGTAGCCATCACACTTACTGACTATCACACAAGGATCATAATATACTAGACATCACTCTGTGATCATTTCACTGTGGCTATCACAAAGTGACCGTCACATACTAGCCATCACTCAGTGGTAATCACACTGTGAGTATCACAAAGTGACCATCATACAGTGACCATCACAAAATGTTCATCACACAGTAATCATAACATGGTGACCATTACTCAGTGGACATAACACAATGGTCCCAGTAACTATCACACTGTGACCAAAGTTCTCATTACACAGTGGCCATAACACAGTGATTATTACACAATGGCAATCACACAGTGAGCATCACACAATTGACCATTACACAATGGGCATCACATTATGATCATCACACAGTAGCCATCACATGGTGTCCATAACACAGTGGACATCACAGTATGTACCACATGGTAACCCTTATTTAGTAACCACCACACAGTGGCTACCACATAGTCATCATCACAAAGCGGCCATCAAACAGTGACTACCACATGGTGGCAATAACATGGTGACAATCACAAGGTGCCCATCACATGATGACCATCATACAATGGCCATGACAGAGTGTCAATTACACAGTGGCCATCACACAGGTGCCATCACTCACTGGCCATCATTCTGTGGCCATCATAGAGTAACCATCCCACAGTGGCCTTCATTCACTGGTCATCAAATTGTGACCATCACAAAGTGACCATCATGCAGTAAACATCACATGGTGGCCATTATTCAGTGGGTGACACTCAATGGTCATCACCCTATGCCCGTCACACAGTAACCATCATACTGTGGTCATCATAAAGTTTTCAATACACAGTACCCATTATACAATAGCCATCACACAATGACTATTTCACAGGTAGCAATCAGTTTCGATTGTACAATGGCCATCACATGGTGTCCATAGCACAGTAGACATCACAGTGGCTATCAAACAATAGCTATCATCCAGTATCTACCGCACAATGAACATCACAAAATGGCCATCACAGTCACCATCACAAAGTCGCCATTATACAGTCACCATCACAGAGTCGGCCGTGACACAGTAGCCATCATAAAATGGACAAAACAAAGTGGCCATCACACAATGATCACAAAATGACTAACACACAATGAGCATCAAACAGTGACCAGCAAATGGGTCACATGATGACCATCACAAAGTAGCCATGACTCAATGGTCATCACATGGTTGCCATCACAATGTGACCATCATACATTTACCATCAAACAATAACCATCACACAGTGTCTATTACACAGTGACCAGATCGTTGTGGCCATCATATTATGGCTGTCACATAGTGACTATCACACTGTGGCCATTGCACAGTGGCTATCTCACAGTGATCATCACTCAGTGGTCATCACACTGTGGCCATTGCACAGTGGCTATCTGACAGTGATCATAACACAGTGGCTATTACATCATGGCCTTCATATAGTGTCTATCTCATAGTGACCATATTACAGTGATCATCACATAGTGGCTATCTCACAATGGCCATAACACAGTGGCCATCACACAGTGGCCATCACACTGTGGCTGTCACACTGTGGCTATCACAGTTACCATCACACAGTGATGATCACACAGTATCTATCACACAGTGACCGTCACATAAGTGGCTATCACATAGTAACCATCATACAATGATCATAGCCCAGTGGGCATTACATTATGACCATTACTCAATTCCATCACACAGTGAATATAACAATGACCATCACGTGGTGGCCATTACACAGTGATATATGGGCGACAGTTGTCTGAAAGTGATTTAGGAACAAATGTGTTGGTTTGTATGTGATAAAGACACCAGATTTTCAGGTTTTTTGCTGTTTAACTTTTGAATACTAAGTAGTCCTTGCATACTTGAAATAATTTCAAATGAATCAGATAATATATATTCTACCAAGTTTGTAAAGAGACGCAATTCACCAAAGGTAACAAAAGAAGTTTTAGTATCAGAAGATATCCTTGTCTGTCTGTGGCTGCTAAAAAAAAAGACCAAACACTTTAAATCTTAGGAAATAAAGTGATTCAGGAAATACCAGGTGATATGGTGGATCATGATATAGACAAACTTGCAGAAAACACATCATTTCTACCTAGAACTGTAGGCATACATAAGTGAAAAATGGGATTCAATCACCAGAAACAAGACTAAGTTTCTGCCTCTGCCCACATAAGTTTCCTGTCTTCAAGAAAACAGCATTAGGAGAGGCACAATTCATTTATTCATTGGGGGATTTGCTATCTGGAATAGGATATATGGCATGGATTACAGAGAAGGGCCACATTATTCTAACATTCTCTAACAAGCAAGCCAAGTTTGCCAGGTTCCAAATTAGCATTTAGTCATTTGTCCTGTGAGAAAAATGCAAAATTATTTATTTATACCTCTTATAACTCTGCTTGGTTAGAGCTGTATCTGCATAATAGGCAGTGTGCTAGAAGGGGCAGGAAATATGCTTATGGCATTCACCATAAAAAGCAGCTATTAAAATGACAGTGTTACTGATGTCTCCAGCGGTGAGAATAAGCACTCCATGAAAAAAATCATTCAGCAATAACAGGCTAAACCAGAAGCTTTTATTAACACAGCCCTCACAGTTGTTACACCCTGGACTCAAAGACACCTACATCCAACAAATGAGGAATCATTCCTCACTTGAAACCCAAGCCGCGGCCTTGCCTTGCCTGAGAGCTGAGAACACAGTCCAGACAAGAAGGGAAAGCAGGAGATGGAGAGATGGCTCAGAGGTTAGCAAGCAGCACTGGCTGCTCTTTCAGAGTGGCAAATTCAATTTCCAGCATACACATGGCAGCTCAAAACTACCGTAACTCCAGTCCCAGGGGAATCCTCTGGCTTGGTTAGCAGGAAGCGTACATGTGATAAACATACAGATGTGTAGGCAAAACACTCCCACACACTCACAAATACACACACACACACACACACACACACACAAAATAAATGAGTACATCTATCCTTTTTCAATTAAAAAAAAGAGTTCATCCCCCATCCAAAGAATATACAGAAATAATGCCAAGTTGATTCAAAGTTTAAATTTTTTGTATTATAGGTTCATATTTTATAATCAGTTTTATCAATGGTGGCACATATTGAATGATATTAAACAAAAATCTCCCATAGTACCCTTTCAAGACCTTTCATACACTGTCTAGTAAATTTCTTCCCAATATTTATTTTTAACCCTATTTTTCCTACTTATATTTAGTGTTTTATTTCTTTCTAATCTTGGAGATTCCTTTGTCCTGAACTTTTGTTAACCTAAAGATGGTATTATCCCTACTTCAGTGATGACCACTAACAAAGAAACTGAGCTTCCTCCCACTAGCAGAGCATCCTTCACAGGAAAGTGTGGATGACGTTGGAGTACAGATAGAGATGGAAACAAACTGGCCATGTGCAAGGAGGGAGAACACATGGAAAGTGATTTTCTAGACCAAACAGCTAAGAGCAGGGCTTCTTAAAATTTTTCTACTTTAACCCCTAGTCTCCTGAGAAAACTTTATTTGACCCTTGGTATACAGGTGCATAAAACAGTTAGGCAAATAAAATATTACTGGAATTTTGGGGGCTTGGATGTGGCTATGTTGGTGGAATATTTATCTAGCACAAGGTCCTGAGCTTGATCTCCAATCCCACTTTCTTTGTTAGTGTTCTATTGCTGTGAAGATATATCATGACCAATGCAACTTTTTAAAAAGAAAGCACGTTATAAATAAAAAGGAAGCGAGACCTTTCTGATAATTTAAGAGGCTTACTCTGTTATCACCATGGCAGGGAGCATGACAGTATGTGAGTAGATGGCATGGCGCTAGAGGAGTAGCTGAGAGTTCTACATCCTGATCCTCTGGCAGCAAGAAAAGTGACGGGATCTGTCATGGGCTTTTGAAACCTCAAAGCCTTGCAGTGATACACTTCCTCCAACATGGCCACATCTACTTCAACAAGACCTCACCTTCTAATCTCTCAAACAGTTCCACTCTTTGGAGACTAAATATGAGAATGATGGGTGCCATTCTTATTCAAACTACCACATCTAGATAAAGGAGCTGTGTTGGTACGCACCTGTAGATCCATCACTCAAGAGATGAACACAAGAATGTTAAGAGTACAAGGAATCATTCTCCACAACAGAGAATTTGCATCAGCCTAGGACACAATGAGTGTCTGTCTCAAAAAATAACAATTCTTTATTATATAGTTTTACAATTTTTATAGGTGAAAGCAACTTTGCATACTAATGAAGTAATTATTTTCACATAAGGAATTAAATATTGGGTAAATATTTAATAAAGAAGGACATAGAGCAACTTCAGTGTCTTTCAGAGTCTTTTAATGTTTATATTTTTTTCAAATTATGAATACTGAGAACCCTACTTCACATAGCATATAGAACAAAATGGCAGAAGGAAGTTGAAGGTCATTACAGAAATTGTTGGAAGTTCTACTCTAATTCTAAGCCGAAATTTCTTTAACAGATTTCATGAAACTCAAATCAGTAATCCAAATTGCAATTCTGAGAAAGCAGCGATTTTACACAAAATAATTGAACATTATACTAATTTTATACTTGTGTGCTAAGGAATGATGGTAGGAAAATAATTATTTTAAATTGAAAATATTTTACTTACAATATATTCTAATCATTTTCCCCTCCTTCTTCTCCTTCCAGATCTTTCCCACTTTCTCACCCATCCAATTCCATGCATTCTTTCTCTTTTTAAAAAAAGGGCAAAAATAAAACAAAAACAGACAAACAGAAAATAGAATAAAAATAAAATGAAAACAAAGAAATAAAAATACATACATACATACATACATACATACATACATACATACCAAGACAAACACACACATTAAAATAAAAAGTACGTTAAAAAAAAAAAAGATTGGGAAAGGATTTTCACCAACCCTACATCTGACAGAGGATTAATATCCAAAATTTACAAAGAAATCAAGAAATTAGACACCAAAACCCCAAATAACCCAATTTAAAAGGGGGGAGAGGTACAGAACTAAACAGAAAATTTGCAACATAGGAATCTCAAATGACTGAGAAACAAAGAAAAGTTCAAGGTTGTTAGTCATCAGGAAATCACAAATCAAAAGAACTCTGCGGTTCCATCTTACACCAATCAGAATGACTAAGATAAGGCAAAGGACATGTCAATGGAACAAACCAACAGATTGGGAAAAGATCTTTACCAATCCTACATTCAATAGAAGGCTAATATCCAATATATACCAAAAAAACCTCAAGAAATTGGACTCCAGACAATCAAATAACCCTATTAAAAAATGAGTCCAGAGCTAAACAAAAAATTCCCCACTGAGGAAATTTGAATGGCCGAGAAGCACCTAAAGAAATATTCAAAATCCTTAGTCATCAGGGAAAGGCAAATCAAAACAACCCTGAGATTCTACCTCATACCTGTCAGAATGGCTAAGATCAAAAACTCAGGTGACAGCAGATGCTGGCGAGGATGTGGAGAAAGAGAAACACTCCTTCATTACTGGTGGGATTGCAAGCTGGTACAACCACTCTCTGAAAATCAGTCTGGCAGTTCTTCAGAAAATTAGACATAGCATTACCTGAGGACACAGCTATACCATTCCTGGGCATATACCCAGAAGGTGCCCCAACATATAACAATGACACATGCTTCACTATGTTCATAGCAGCCTTATTTATAATAGCCAGAGGCTGGAAAGAACGCAGATGTCCTTCAACAGAGGAATGGATATAGAAAATGTTGTACATTTACACAATATAGTACTACTCAGCTATTAAAAATAATGAATTCGAGAAATTCTTAGGTAAATGGATGGAACTAGAAAATATCATCCTGAATGAGGTAACCCAATCACAAAAGAACACACATGGTATTTACTCACTGATAAGTGGATATTAGCCCAAAAACTTGAAATAACCAAGATTCAACTCACAGACCACATGAATCTCATGAAGAAGGAAGACCAAAGTGTGGGTGCTTCAGTTCTTCTTAGAAGGAGTAACAAAATACGCACAGGAGCAAATATAGAGACAAAGTGTGGGACAGAAACTGAAGAAGGGGTTGTCTGGAGACTGTTCTACCTAGTTATCCATCCCATGTGCAGTCACCAAAGGTAGACACTAATGTATATTTCAGGAAGTGTGCTGACAGGAGCCGGATATAGCTGTTTCCTTAGAGGTCTGTCAGAGTCTGACATATACAGAGGCAGATGCTCACAGCTAACCATTGAACTGATCATGGGGTTCCCAATGGAGAAGGTAGAGAAAAGACTGAAGGAGCTAAAAGGGTTTGTGGCCCCATGGGGAGAGCAACAATACCAACCAACCAGAGCTCCCAGGGTCTAAACAACCAGCCTGAGAGCACATAGAGAGGGACCCATGGCTCCAGCTTTATATGTAGAAGAGGATGGCCTTGTTGGGCATAGGTGAAAGAGGAGGTCCTTGGTTCAGTGAAGGATGGATGCCCAGTTGTGGGGAAATTCTAGTGTGGGGAGGTAGGAGTGGGTGGGTGGGTGGGGAGTTTCACATCCTGATAGAAGCAGGGGGCTCCTGGAGGCAGATGGGGAAAGAGGATAACATCTGAAATGTAAATAAAATATCCAATAAAATATGTGAAAAAATATCAAGAGCTAGCACATGCTGACAAGGATGTGAAGCAAGAGGAACAATCCCTCATTGCTGGTAGAAATACAGACTTGTACCACTTTGGAAATCAATTTGGATATTTCTCAGAAAACTGGGAATAGCTCTACCTCAACAACTAACTATACATGTCTGGGCATATACTCAAAAGAATTTCCACCATTCTACAAAGAAACTTACTCAACTATGTTCATAAAAGCTTTAATTATAATAGCCAGAAACTAGAAACAACCTAAATGTCCCTCTGCTAAAGAATGGATAAAGAAAATGTGGTACATGGACACAATGGGATATTATTCAGCTATTAAAAACATCATGAAAGCTGCAGGCAAATGGATGGAACTTGAGAGTATCATCCTGAGTGAAGTAACCCAGCTCTAAAAAGAAGTGCATGGTATGTGCTCATTTATAAGTGGATGTTATCCATAAGCTACAGGATACCCACACTATACTCCACAGACACAATGAAGCTAAACAAGAAGGAAGGCACACTTGAGGATGCTTAAATCTCATTAGAAGGGAGAACAAAATAGTCATAAGTGGCAGATGGAGGGAGGGAACTAGGAAGGAGCACGAAGGGAGGGAAATGAGAGGTTCAGAATCAGGTGTGGAGAAAGACAGAAGAGATGGTAGATGACATGAAAATGAGTAGAAATACCATTGACTTTGTTTCAGATTGACCATTTACTGCTGAGCATGGGGCCCACATTCAACTATGCTTTTATACCCAGTGAGACTCTGTTGGAGAAAAGTAATTTTTCCCTTTGCAGCAGATTGTCAATTAAAGATATCATCTAGTTAGGGATGGTGATTCGTGTCCACTTCCCCTCCAAGCACTGAGACCCCGTCTGACTTAATCCTATCGGGCCCTGTGCATGCTCCTCAGTCACTGTTAGTTTATTTGTGTGTGAGTTCCGTTGTCTCTTTAAGGTCTTGTTGAGAGCAATATGTTTAAATTAAATTAATATTAAGTAAAGTTAAAATGACAGTGAAATCGTTGTCATTCTTTAAAAGCAGGGATTTGCTTATACATGGTGTAAAACACTGCAGAGAATAATCTCATATGCATACCAAGGTGTGTGGGGCAGTGCTCACTGATGTTGTGTGGAAGGATAGCACACAAGGTAAAGGGTAAATGTCCTGTGTTTAGAGCCAAGGCTTCAGAGGAGTCCAGCCATAACACAGGACAGTGCTGCCAGACCACAACCCTCAGTTTAGGAAGCCAGGCTCCAGACACCACTGTCCACATTTGCTGCTCTTGTGTTTGCCTTCCATTCTGCATCAAACACTGCTCACTCCCAGCACCTCACGTTGCTCACATGGCTCTAAAATGCCTCTGATGATAACTTGTCTCAACTTGTGTCTGGTCTTCTCACCAAATTTCCTTTTCCTTAATCCATGCACTTCTGTGACCTTCATGGACAGTCTCCCAGGCACTTTGGTTACTGGGGTTTGTTTGTTTGTTTGTTTGTTTGTTTTCGTTTTTGGATCTTCTGGAGGCAGCTCTTTGCCCACCAAAGCTAATGCCGGTCTAATGGGATCCTATGTTTTCCTCACCTTTTTTTTTTAACGTATGTCCCTTGAGTAATTGGATGCAATTAAGTTTCTATTTTAATTTTAATAACACTTTAATATGCATCTCCAGTCCAGGCTGTTCCTGAGCAGTGAACTCCCATAACCCAGTGCGTGTAATATTCTCATCTAATTCAGTGCTTGAGCAAAGTACCAATCCCTTTAATCTCTTCCAAGAGTCATGAATATCCAAGTGGACCAACGGTCCCTCCTCCAAGTATCTCACACACCCACAGTTCAAGCCATTCTTATTTTTCTGTGGTCTGTACTGTTCCTCTTCATCTGAATGAGCATCTGTATTTTCATCAGTGGTTACTTCCAATTCTCAACCTGTGACTTCTCCATCTGCATTAGTATGTGTCACCTCTATGTTCTTGGTCCTCTCTCTCTTCTACCCTTCTGATTCACCTACACCCTCTTGATCATCAGTTTGTAACTTTTTCCCTAACCCTCTGCTTCTTGGACTTCCACCAACACAACCAAGAATGCAGTATACAACTGTAAATCTGCATGCCATATTCTTACAAATGATAAATTATAGGAAGGCATGGACCATATCTGTCTTGCCACTGACATAGAAGATGCTTGGGACCTGGAAGATGTTTGGTATTAGATGAACCTAAGACACTATGACCAACTTGGGAAAACAGCCTAAAGCCCAGATTCCCTAAAAGAATGAAGCCCAATAATAAGGAGAGGAAAAAGCAACACTAAGGTTGACTCTGGCATATGTTGTTACCAAACACCCAAGGTTCTGATGGCCTTCCCTCTCTTTTCTACAAAAGTTGAGAGGCTTGCCTTGAAATAAAATGTTTGCTATTTATATAATTTGAAAGGTGATTATTGATCTTAAACTAGGCTATTTTCTACCCTCTCTAAAACATGTTTTTAAAAAAAGCTCAATGTCTACATATCTTGCCTGCTTAATAGACATGTGTGACAGCTCAACATTTTAAAAATTCCCTTAAGTTCCTCCTGGGCTCTTTAGGTCCCTCTGGTCATAGCACGCTCATTTGTAATGGAGATCAGCCACAGTCTCCAAAGCTTTGTTAATCCTCTCTTAAGTAAGATACCTTGGGGTATTTCAGTTGATGTATAGGAGTTTCTACAAATTCCATCAATGTTTCTTAAAATTTAACAATCTATGAAGTATAGAAGTAAACTTCAAGGTGTTTGAAGGATTTTTCCAAAAAAAAAAAAAAAAAAAACCTCACTGTAAAAGAATTTGCTAAGCCTGAAGTTTGAGGGGTGAAACGTTTACATGAACTACAAGCCAATGAGGCATCTGAAGGAAAGAGAAAGGAGTTGAAAAAAGTGCTGGTCCTTATCAACCTCTGCAAGCTCAGGGACTATCACAGAAGAGGTGGAAAGAACATAAGAGCTGTGAAATGGGGCAAACGCCATGAAATGCTTCTTTAGAGCATGGCACGGTTCAGGCAGTCATGAGTTCACAAGACTGCCATGGCCTGCCTAAGGCCCACACAAAGCTGAAGCAATCAACAGTTAGTCATAAATGGGATAGGCTTTTATGGGGCAGTCAGGGGCTGTGGAAGGAAAGGAAGTCGTTTTCTTCAGTGATGACGCCATTTAATGAGCCACTTAAAATCTCTAATAGATGGCTTCTTTCCTATACACATGCCAGTGGCCCTGGTTAGACCAGTGAGCTATAGAGAAAACCCAGGGCAAAATAGAAAGACAGGAAAGTAAAATGAGGCATTGAGGGTATAAAAGGGGGTGATGGAGGGATGATAAGAGAGAATGGAGTGGTGGATGTTGTAATGGTTTTTATATGCTCGGCCTAGGGAGTAGCACTACTAGAAGGTGTGGCCTCGTTGGAGTAGGTGTATCACTATGGGTGTAGGCTTTAAGACCTTGATCCTAGCTGCCAAGAAGTCAGTCTTCCACTAGCAGCCTTCAGATGAAAATATAGAACTCTCAGCTTTGCCTGCATCATATCTACCTGGATGCTGCCATACCCCCGCCTTGATGATAATGGACTGAACCTCTGAACCTGTAAGCCAGCCCCAATTAAATGTTGTCCTTTATAAGACTTGCCTTGGTCATGATGTCTATTCACAGCAGTAAAACCCTAAGACAGGTATGAACAGAATGTTTATATAAATGTATGAGACTTTCAAAGAATAAATTGATTTTTTTTAAATGGTGCTTCATTCATTTGCTGAAGTGTTTTTTAATTGCTTCCTACCATGTGCCTGGCATTTGGGGGATAGAGTAAACAGTAAAACAGGCATTGATGATAGGTCAGAAATTGGTTCTATTGATCATAGGAAGTTTCCTATAATGAGGTTGATTATATTCTAGTGAGAGAAACTTATCCTCTTCCAATTTCTCCTCTCAAAGTCCTATTTCGCTGAGCCACATTTGGACAGTTGAATTCTGTTCCTTTGATGGGCAGATTTCTCAGCATTTTTCTCATGGGCTTATCAAGCGTTGTAACATCATGGCAGAATGGTCTCTTGTCTAATTACCCCAGCTGGCCTATGCCTTCTGGAGTCAGTAGGACCTGCATACTTATCTTCTGCCCTGGACATTCTTCATCCATTCGGCCTGTGAGTAATGGAAGACTGACGTCAAGGAAGATTGTTGGATTCAATCGAGAATCAATGCAGTCATAGCTCTGTTACTACAAAGACACTGCAAATGTTAGTCTTGCCTATTTTAAGACATGGGGTTGAGGGGAAAGGGCAGTGGTCAGTCTTAGATAAAAAGGAAGAGGAAAGCCCTGGCAATCTCCATTTCCTGAGACTTCTACAGACTTTTAAAATTTGAATTTCTGGATATGTTTGCTTAAGACATTCACTGCTGAAAATTCATCATGATGAAATTTGGGCATATTGATATTAATTGTCACATTTTAACAGGATCAAGAATTGCCTAAAATAAACAGCCTATTAATATTCTTATAAAAGATCATTTAGATTAGGTAGCCTCTGGGCATCTCTGTGTAGTGATGCAGATTAGGTTAACTGAAAAGGAAAGGTCTACCCATAGTGAATGGTACTGTTCCATGGGTAGGAATTCTGAGAGCTAATAAGAGAGAGAGAGAGAGAGAGAGAGAGAGAGAGAGAGAGAGAGAGAGAGAGAGAGAGAGATTGAGAATAGCACAAGCATTCACATCTCTGACTTCTGGCTGTGAAATGTGAGCAGTCTTGCTGTTATGATTACCCCACCATGATGGACGGTGAGCCAAAGCTAACACTTACACCCTTAAGTTCTTTTGTCAGTAATTTTATTGCAGCAACAGAAAAGGTTACTATGAGATTCATGTAACTAAAGCAATGGCCACAGCACAATGACTAGGTATTCTGCTTTGAGAATATATTTGCTTCTGGTCCTGTCACCAACTATGTGTGTTATTACGATGCTTCTCTTATTAGCAAGATTAGAAAAGTCTTAGAAAAGCAGATGCCTCCATGCAGTCTTACACAGTCTAGTTTTAATGCACCCTTCTAAACAACTCTGTGCTGAAACTCACTATGGCCCTTGTTCATTTCCCCATCATCCATGGTGAGTACCTGTACAGTAGTGGTAATTTTACTACCCAGAATCTTCTATGAGGTTGGAATCACTTCCTAAAATATACCTTTATAAAATCAAAATAAAAGTCTACCTTAACCTCAACTATCTGAAGTATCAGAGTCTTCGCTGTCATTTTGTGAATATGTCATCATTTCAGCTAAGTGGTCCCCTAAGAGAACAAGAATACTTTGGATGGTTTCCACAGCTCCTGATCTAATCCTCAGTTCTGAAAGTACAGATTCCATCCTTGTCATGGAATAGATCAGTTGCAGGAAAAATAATTCCAGGAAACTAAACTCACCACTGGCTGAAGTACAAACAGAGACCCAACTTGTTCATTTCCAGTGAAAAATAGAACCAGTCTGTGCATCCGAAATGTATCTGTCAGCATGACAAAATATGCTCTCAGCGTAGGCAGATCTATTTGGGAAGCCAAATTATGGGCACACAATTGCTTGGTGAGTATAGAATCAGAGCCAAGTGAGCTAGCTAAGTGAGGCCAGTATTTATGGACAGATTCACACTACTAGATCCTTCTCAAATTACAGATTTATCCACTGCATGAGGGAACAAATCAAATTCCTTGTGTAGGACAACCTTCCCTAGAGAACACTTTGCTATTGTTTATGGTCCATCTCCACCCAGCCATCCGTCTATTTGCTCATGGACACTTCTTCTTTACTGAAGCTATAGCTATTATCCCCAGGACTTGAGTGCAGTAGAGGAACAGTCTTACGTGTTAGATTTCAAGTGCCTTTTGCCCTATCTAATCCATCTCCATTCCATTTTCATCAGAGCCTTAAGAGATTTGGAGCGGTAAAAGAGAATTGTACTACAACTCAGAAAAGTACAATTATTTTTCAAGATCATTCTATATGTTTCTACAAGAACTTCACCATGCCTTCCCTGTAATAATGGATAATATCACACTGGAGGCTCATGGTTGGTTAGTTCTGGGTCTCAGGAGAGGGCAAGGATGAGAAAAAAGGCATATAGCCCCAGAAAAGGCAGATGAAATCGGCACCTAAATCTTCAGAGACCTAGACCATTACCCATAGGGTCTCCAATCAGAGAAGGACTCTACAAAGAACATTCGGACTTTACAGGTCTCATGTTATCTATCCATTAGGCAACGTAGGCAAACTTGAATAGCTCTCAAATAAGAAAGACCAAAAAGGTAATGCAAAAGTCACCACTAACAAAAACCAAAACGTCCACCACATGTGCAGATACTCTGACCCCAGTGCACAGCTAGGCATCCATGAGGTCCTTACCTCCCAAAATTGATCTTCCTGAGCCCTAGGACCAGTTACCACTCATATCCATCCCATACCATATAGAGAAGGTTTTACCACTGAGTGTGCTCATGTAAATAGAACAAACATTGCAGAACCTACATTTTGATCTCTCTTCCTCCTCCTCCCCTTTATTCATTTTCCTATGTCTGTGTGTATGTTCCTCTGTGCATAGGTGCACATGTACATATGGGGTACTATGTGTGTATGTGTGTGTGTGTGTGTGTGTGTGTGTGTGTGTAGGATGATGGTAAGCCTCAGGTACTCTATCTCAGGTACTATCTAACTTGCATCTTTGGCAGTCTCTCAGTGGCCTAGAGCTCACCAGGTAGCTAGGCTGGTTTGCGAGGAAGTTCTAGCTATGAGCCAGTCTCTGCCTTCCTAGTGCTGGAGTTATAAGCATATGGAACTACACTCAGATTTTTATATGGGCTCTCGGATTGGACTCAGGTCTTCATCCAGGCACAGTCTGCACTTCATCAATGAGCTGTCTCCACAACCCTTACCTTATTCGTTTACTTCATAGCACATACCACAACTTGGAAACAATACTATTTTTTCCCCTCTTATAGCTTGTCTTCGGTACGAGCTTGAGAGCTTAAGAGTAATTATTCATAATTATCCAATATACAGGACAGTATGTGACAAAAATATAAACTCCATGGGTCCTAGCAGAATGAGAGATGATGACAAGTTGATCTCCCAGTGAAAAGTGTTAGAAGTTGACAATAGTTTCAGCCCTTAATTCAAAATAGGAGCTTATCTTCAAATACCAAGTCTATGCTTGGCAATTAAACCCAGTGCAGCTTGGGGTATCAACTCTTCCCTGATGCCTGAGGGATAATTGGGCTATGAAGGTAGTTAAAAGGACCGGGCAAGGATTGGTGATTAGAAACAAAATCAGAGAAACTTGACAGGAGCGGCGCGCCGTTGCAGTAATCCTCTTTCCTTCCGTCTTTATCTCAGGCTGAAGGTTTCCATCATACTTTCAGCTGTTAGTTTTCAAACGCATAATTCACCCAACTTCAAAAGAATAATTGGCAAACCATGAATATGCATGTGCGTATTTAGGATACTGCATCCATCAGCATGGTACTGCCTTTCCCATCGGGCTTCAGGTGTACACCTTTGCACCTCGAAATAATGAGTCTGCACGGATGCATGTCGAACAAAAGGCCCTTCCGTTCTTTATTAGTTTTCCTTTCATAGTCTTTTGTGCCAGGAACAAAGGCCATTTTCTTCAAAGGTTGTTTTTATAGAATGCGTTCTCTGGGCAATACAAAAGAAGTAGCATTTGCTTCTAAATAGAACTGCAAATATGTGCTTCAGTCTTCTGGGGGCATCTCTGTCAACAATAAACAGCGTCTGGAATCTGTTCCATTTCAGCCCTCAATTCTGTTTGTTCTTCAGATTGGTCTGTCAAATATTCCCAAATTTTCAGCCCTACAAATGAAAGCCTGTGCTCCCTTATCAGCGTATCAAGTTCTTACGGAACTTTCTCACAAAAATATCCACTTGCCAAATTCATTACTTCTGCTTATTGACTTATTTACAGATATTTCCTGCTATCATTCCAACTCTCAGCATACCCCAATTGTATCCCCTGTAACTACCATTTCATCTTTTGCAGTGCAGAAAAACAGGGACCTATTATAACAATGATTCTACTAAGGAGGTACAAGAGATGGAGAACGAGCCACGAAAGACCCTTGCTTGCACCTTTCAGGAGAAGCACAGCCCTCTCAAACCCAGATCCTGGACTCCTGACTTTGAGAATGAATCAATGCTATTTTACAAGCCTGTGGTTATTTGTTACAACAGCCTTAGGAGGCTAAGGCCTATTAGAAGATGTATTACAGAGAACAGAACTTGCAAGTGACCTAGTGACATCGTATTTCTCTCTTCCCATTTTTCTTTTCCTCCAACACTCAGGACCTGGTCAACCTCTAATCTCCACTCTCCCAGTCTTCCCCAGATTGCCCAAACCTTCCCAATTTCTACCCAGAAGAACCCTGCTCTCTAATTTATAACTACCCACCATGGGCCTACATCACATTTCATTGCTCACGGCTTGCTCACCTTTCTACTATTAAGATGAACTGATATGGCAATTCAGAAATAACCAGCATACAGTAATGTAACCATTTTTATTTGACGGGACCTTTATAAAGACTAATATCTGAACTGAAGGCCAAGGTCGTAGAGGATGAAAGATGGGGAGGTGAGTAGTCAAAGCACTTTATCCTCGTGCTCATACCACACAAGTGGCAACAAGTCTGCTGCTTCTAAAAACACTGGTATATGGCCTCACAGACCCTTTATGGCATTGTTAAGTCTTTTAAAGATATAACTTACTATGGGGGAAAAATCTTTTACCCTTTTAAAACTAGCTACTTTGATTTACAATGCTAGTTTGACCTTCTTTCTTACAACCTATAATTCCCATTGCTAAGCCAAAATATCTGTCTCTTTCCACTTGTATCAGTGGGGAAATACTGACCTACAAGTAGTAGAATTGAAAGCATGCAAATAGAAGCCTACTTAGTAGTTAGCAAATGAGGAGGAACTGAGAAACACTGTTGAGAGAAGTACCCAACCAAGATTACTCCATTTTTCTACATACTGTTTTTAAAAATGTTTAGTCTTCATGAAAATCAAAGGAGGTCTAGGAGGCACCTTGTGAGGCCACATCTCTCATCAAGGAAGCCTTTCTTTACAGGAAATGGAGTCTGTCACAGAAAACTACAACTAGACACAATGTAAACATCAGTAAACATGGAGAGTTCAGACTGAACAGATACGTTTACACGACAGTTCCTGCATCTCTGGCCAAGGGGAACATCTCAGAAGATGGGGCAGAGAGATTTGTAAGAACCAGAAAGTCTGTTGTGGAATAATCTAGCCTAGAAATGTCTGCGTAAACAAGACCAAAACAGTGGCGATATTGATGGACATATTAATGAGTAACCATGACATTTTGTAGGTGCTACACCCTAGGCATAGAATTACAGGCAACTAATGAGTGCTGGGAGACGGAGAGTTGGTCTTTTCCAGTGATTGCCCAGAGATGAAGCCAGTTATTGGTTTCCAACACAGAGTAATTAGCTATGACACCATATATACACAAATAATATAAATAGGCTTAAGTTTTGTGTGGAGGGGCACACATATGTAGCAATAATAATTGAGAGGAAAAGGATATCACCCTAAAAGTGGGGGGTAGTGGGGGAGGGTTGCTGAGTGCCTGGGAGAGACTGGAGGGGGGCAAGAAAGGGGGAAAGTGATGGGATTCTATTTTAATTTAAAACATATTTTAGAACAAATAAATATGTCATGCAAAAAAAATCAGAATGGAAGTTTAACTGCCACTTTATGTATGAGAAAAATGTGACCAAGAGAGTGTAAAGCATGTGTGTTTATTTCTTAGATATGTAAAAAGAAAGTAGCACGATTGGATGATTCTAATTTATTGTCTCTGTTAAAGTTCTGAAAAATTAAGTTCTCTGCAGTGGAGTGAGATTCTGTAGCGCTCGAAAGGATGTCAAAATAGCATAGTATCCCCTTCATCATTTTTCTGTTAAACACACAGAATAAAACCTAATGACAAGGTGTTATGTCTATAACTGGTCATCAACTTGACTGGCTCTGGAATCAAGTAAACTGCAAGTCAGGATGAGGGACAGATCCTCTGCAGTTTCCGCTTGAAGCCTCTGCACCGAGACCCTGCCTTGGCTCCTCTCTATGGGTGACTGTAGCCTAGAAGCTAAAGGAAACCATTTCCTCTTCAGGTCCTTTGTAGTCATGGTGCCCATCACAGCAACAAAACTCAAGCTTGGACGTGAGGCAATGTAAGATAAACAGGTGCAGACGCACATTCCTTCAAACACCTGATCCTGACTTCTGTGAAGAAGAAGTGACGTCCAAAAAAAAAAAAAAAAAAAAAAAAAAGAACAAAGACACATGAGGAATGAAACAGGATCTTTTTGCCAGAGGTATTCTTGGAAGATCTGGTGAAAGTTCACTATAGTCTAAGGCTTGGGTGGTATTAAAATGCCCGTCAAGATGATATTTTCCATTTAGTAATGCAGAAGATCTTGTTTCCATAAAATTCACACTAACTGGAGCCTTGGGTCGGGAGCTGGGTTTTTTTTTTTCTTATTGTTGTTGTTGTTTGTTTGTTTGTTTTTGTTTATTTTTTCAGCCAGCAGTGAGACAACACAGACCATTCTGTTGTGAGCCTCACTGATCTTCCATCAAACCTCAAAAAATGTGCAGAGAAAACAAAAGAACTATTGGCTGAAATTTTCCTAAATTTCCATTCACAGATCTAAGAAGCTAGACAAACCCAATCAGAATTGATTAATATCATAATAGAATTAATGAAAACTAGCCACAAAGAAACAACGTGCAAGCTGCCAGGAAACAAGCAGTAAGCTACAAAGGTACAAAAAGCCAGACAGGGAACTCACACCTGCCAGATGAGGGACTCACACCTGTCAGATGAGGGACTCACACCTGTCAGATGAGGAACTCACACCTGCCAGATGGGGGGCTCACAACTGCAGTCCCAGCACTCGTGAGTCTGAGGCCAGCCTGTAGTATTTTTTCAGTTCCAGGTTATCTTGGGTTGCAAAGAGTACAGAGATCTTGTATTTGAAGAAGAAGGAGAAGGAGAAGGAGAAGGAGAGGGAGAGGGAGAGGGAGAGGGAGGGGGAGGGGGGAGGGGGAGGGGGGAGGGGGAGGGGGAGGGGGAAGGGGAGGGGGAGGGGGGAGAAAAAGACCAAAAGAAAGAGAGAGAGAGGGAGAGAGAGAGAGAGAGAGAGAGAGAGAGAGAGAGAGAGAATAAAAGCAGCTCTGAATTCCCAGAAACAAGACAGAAAATATCACTGCTGTGCTCCAAGAAAGGTGTTTAGTCAACAGGCAGTGCTCAGTACAGTTTGAAGGGTAGTTACACTTAACACATTATAGATAAGAATCTTCATTTATGCAGTCAGCAGACAGTATGCATCTCTTCAGTACCAAAACCTGCTACCTGCTCTCAGGAGGATCTCAATCTGGTGGGGAAATAAATAAGAGACAAAAACAAGCCATTATATAGAGGTAAAAACAGATTGCTTAAGAATTTTAAGTGAAGTGAACAGCCTGCCTCCCAAAGCAACATCACTGAAGCTTTAAAGACAGCCAGGTGTTAATGAGAAAAATAAAATGAAGAAAACACATCACAGAGAAGGGCCTGTGAGCCAATGCTCTATGCAGATTGAGGTCATGGCTAGGGGCCCATTGATGGCTCTGTGGTTTGTGTAGATGCCTGCTTCCAAGCCTGACATGGGAGTGCTCCCTGAATCCCACCTGCTGGAATAAAAGAACCTGGCAAGTTGTCCACTGACCAGCACATGTGAGCGAGGCATATGCATGGCGACCACACACACACACACACACACACACACACACCACAAATAAACAAATGAAAAAAACCTTTAAAAAAGCATTAAAACAGACCAAGACAGAGAGAAAAATCAATTGGGTGTTAGCCAGTGAAAGCAAGTGGAGCTAGTGGGGTTCTGGCTTCAGATTAGAAAATATCTGCCAGGACACAACAAGCTGTGGGGTTTCTTGTCTTGCCAGCTCTAGAGCCTCACAGAGGACTTTACATAATAACATAACCAGATTTTTATATTACAAAGGCCATGCTCTTTTTGAAGAACAGTTTGGGAGGAAGTGGAGTAGCCATGAAGCTACAAATCATGCACTGGGTAAAGATTGCCTGAGCTGAAGAGAAAAGTACAACAATAGACAATGATATTAATAGACGAATAGACCAATAGAATTAAGTGACAACGTGACTGTTATCTGGCACGCACTGTGGAATATACTTGACTGAAATACTAAAGAAACATTCTTCCTTCACAAGCACCACTCCCCTGCTTAAATGTGGTTGAGAGAGTTAAGTCATCCCCCTGCATTGGGGGAAAAGGCTTCATATCATTGAGCTATTTTCTGCCCAGAACTTGTAGAAGATTCTGATCCTGAAGCTTGAGCTCCAATCCTGAAGAGAAAAGACTCAAATACACTCAAGGGAAGAATTACTTCAAACTTTATTTTGCAGCTAAATGTGAAATGAAGCACAGATGCCCAGTCTGCACTTCAGTCAATGTTATATTTGATCCAAGAGCTTCAAACCCTAGAGTGGTAAGCTTCCAATACACACATATAAAGACTAGTGGGCAAATAGCTTCTGTTCCCTAAGTGAGATGTGAGCCCCTACAATGCCTCACTCCTGCAGGATTTTTCTTATGGACACTGACCAATGATACTGTTCTAAGGAGGCCACTTCTTTCCCAGCATTCTCATCAGCTCCTCTGTAACAATCAATCCCTTGGTTCTCAGATCCGGATGCACAGTAATCATGGCCAGAACCTTCCAGGATACAGTAAGTCAAGGGCTATGCATTGGGTGAGAAATTTGGGGGTTTTGTTGTTTTGTTTTATTTTGTCTTGTTTTGTTTTGTTTGGTCTCTGTTATTCTACAAAAGGGATTAGTAATGCCGTCTTAGTTTCCTCTGAACATAGCTAGATCTCCAATCTTTCCATTGTAGTATCCTTGATCTAAAACTGCATATGGGTTTTTGTTGATGAAATTTTAACCCAATTAAGCCAGTATTCAAAACACACAATCCAGTTATTGTAACTATAAACTATATGCCTAGATTGGGCAGGTCTAATACAACACTAACTTATTTCCCAGCTATAAGACCCCTTGCTAGTTGAGATTTCTTCTGGCTACTTGGTTTTGTTCCATCACGGCTTCTTCTCATCTTCCTCTGTTTTGTCTCCCCTCTCCTGTTCTCCTCTACCTCGCTACCTGCCCCCTACTTTCAAACCTCCAGTACCACCTTTCCTATCCACTGCCAAAACACGGGCTCTAGCCTTTTGTTGACCAGTTAGAATAGGGAGAAGGTTCATATGACATCACCTGAGAACATAATAGTCTGCTCATCCCGGGCAACCCCTCTTGAGCAACCAGTATTAACAGCAGACTACAAAAACCATCAGGCCAACCAACTACAGGCTTTTAATTTTCTTTTTACTTTAGCTGTTTGATAAAACCATGAGCCACAAATCATGAGGCTTTCCCACATAGAGCAATTGATCTAGTAAATTTTACACACTCATAGTGACCTATAGGGTGCCAATTTAGTGTGCACAGAGCCTGGTGAAGTCTGGTACCATATCCAAATTGCAGGATGCCTTACTGGTGGTGAACATTCAGTAAAGGGTAGGAATTTTGGACAGGAGTACAAGAAGCAGTTCATGCTTACTATTCTTGTTCCAAACAAACAAACAAACGTCACACAAAGATCTGTCCCTTTACATAGAAAACTAAAGTTTCTAGAATAGTTTTGATTCAGACCTATTCTCCTTCTATCCATGGCTATCAACACTGATGTGGGTGGCATAATCAGAAATATGTAACAATTAATGCAATGTATATAAATAAAATTAATCTGTGTGGAAAAATAGAAAAATAACCAAAAATATCCGTAAAGAATGGTGTTGTACATTGAGCATAGATTAAAAATATTTTGACTAAACTTTTAAATCTCATTTTGACAACATACAATTAAATCATGACTCGCATTTGATTTTATTTTCTGTGTCAAATATAGAGCAAGAAAAAGCACATGGTCTTGAGGAGCACACATGACCTTTGCCCTTCCACACGTCACACATCTCTGGCTTTCGGTGACGATTACGAAGGAGTAGCTAGAAAAGAACTCTCTTAGAAAAAACTTCACATGTGATGAGCATTTGGGAAAATTACTGGAATAAAAATAATAGGCTTCCCTTTCCAAAGTAATCAAGTGGGTTTTCTGAGACAGCTCATTTGTCGGCTGGTAAATGTTAGCGATAATAAAAGGTTGTCAGGCTGGGGAAACAGGAAGTGATAATTCACTTTTAACAAGTGGACTTTGTCATGCTTCCATTACATCATCTGACACCTTGACTACCTCGGGGATCTCTAAAGTAATAATTATACATAAATCGAGGACAAGCTAATGGGTTAAGTAAATACATGACTTAACCTTTAGCAACAGGAGGGGTCTATGAGAGTAAAGCAGAGTATTAGACATAGTGGACATTTTTTTTCAAATAATATACTGACCTGATGACCAAATTCATTTTAAAGCCATTATAACTAGAATTAAAATAGCAACTTAGGTGATTTGAGGTCAAAACTAGTGTGTAAGCTTTCATTTTACTAAAATATATCCAGGAAGTATAATTTTCTTTAATTTCCTAATACATTTTTTAAAAGGCCGGTAGAAGTCTATTGAAGCAGAATACCCTTTGCTGAGGGCTGGATAGAGTGATCATTAACTGTGAGAGGGAGGGAGGGAGGTAACAGGGTGGGGGACCAATCTAAACTTGCATTGTGACAGTGGATGATCAACTTAGCACACTTCCTGAAAATTGTACAATTGTACACTTCTGTGTATGGAAATTATACCTCAGGACAATTTGTTTTCTTTTTGCTTATTTTATGAAGCTTAAGATAAAGCCATGGCACCTCTAGGTCTGCACCACATTTCTCCTCACTGTAGAGCCTAGAGGTTTCTAAAATAAACTGTGGAAGACAATGGTGAGAATGCTGTTGTCCGCCAAGTATACTAGCAGGAAATAAGCAGGAGGGTCATACATATCAGAGAACTAAGTCAGTAAAGTGCACAACTACATCTCAGAGCTCAAAAATCTCTTCTTTCTTCCATGATTGCCAGGTAGTTTTAACAAGAGATAAATGGTATTTCTCTAGATTCTTACACAGCACAATGTTTTAGCCTTTTATGGACTCAGATATCTCTTGAGGCTAGGACATGGCTCGGTGAGTAATGTGTCTTGCAAGCATGAGGACCTGAATTAAGATCCCCAGCATACATGAAAAAAGGCCAACCTGGGCTACATATAGTCTACAACCTGAAAGCTAGCAAGAGCAAAGACAAGAGGATCCCAGAACCATACTGACTAAGAATTAAAAGCATATACTACGACACCTGTTTGTTTTTCATGGATCAAACTTAGATCTTCATGTTTGCAAGGCAAAGGCTTCACCAACTTCCTCAGAGTCCACTGTTCTCAAGAGCCTAGAGATGGTGCTGACAGGCAATAGCACACACTAGGAAGGGCTAATCCTTTAGGTTAAGAAACTGTCCTTTTAGCAGAACTGCTTGGAGGAACTCATTTAGTACAGGCTCTGCCCTGTCTCACCCAGGCTTGAACAGTGGGTTGAACTTCATTCCTAAACATCCAAAAAAAAAAAAAAAAAAAAAAAAAAAAAAAAAAAAAAAAAAAAAAAAAAAACCACTGGAAAGAGCCAAAGCCCAGTGGCACTAGTTGGGGTGAACTCGTATCTCTCCAAACACACGAGTTGACATTCTAATCCCTGCACCTCAAAATACACTTACAGAGCTAATTAAAACAAAACAAAAATTTAAAAGAGTCCATATGGTAGGATCTTAATCCAATATGATTTTTGTCTTTATAGGAAGAGATTAAGTAAAGCCAAAGTCCAGTCATAATGAAGATGACATGAAGACCTGAGGAAATAATAGCCATTTATATAGAAGAGACTTAGAAAGCCCTTGAAGAAACCCATGCCTGCCAATACCTTGATGTAAGACTGTGACCTCAAGAGCTGGTAGGAAATCCATGGCTGGGGTTTGATCCACAAGTCTATGCTCCCTACTCTAGCCTTCTAGCAAAGAAGTGCAGTGACCTTTCCTGGGAGCTCTTAGATTTTGCTTCCTAGGGTAGGCAGCTGCATGTGCATGGGAGGGAGTAGAATTTAAACAAGCATCTTTGATTTCCACTCTCTGGTCACTATCTGGACAACCATTTTTTCCCAGAAGAGTTTTATTTCTTTAAAGAAGATTCCTGCTTTGTGCATTGTTACTTAACTATTCAGCTCCCTTCCATTCTGTTCTCCTCTGTTTTTCTGATTTCATCTATAGTCTGAGATAACTAAATCTCCAGACCTGGCGTTTCAGTCATCATATGTTCACTGTAATCACAGAATCTGCCCTCTTCCCTGACACCCTGACCAACCTTGATTTCTATAATTGTCACACTCAAGACTAAACTGACTTCTGCCCACACAGTGTGCGTACACTGCACATTTTTTTTTTTTTTTTTTTTTTTTTTTTTTTGGTTTTTCGAGACAGGGTTTCTCTGTGTAGTCCTGGCTGTCCTGGAACTCACTCTGTAGACCAGGCTGGCCTCGAACTCAGAAATCCACCGCCTCTGACTCCCAAGTGCTGGGATTAAAGGTGTGCGCCACCACCACCTGGCAACACTGCACATTTCTTAAAAGTAAAGAGCATTGATTGATCCAAATCGACTGGAACACCCTTACTGGAAAGGGAGGCCTGGAAGTTGTCTCTTCCTTGGATTTTCTGGGATTTTCTGATGATGGACATGATCTGAACAGCCCTACTGTTTCTTTTGTCCCTTATCTACCACGCATTGCCAAAGAACATCACAAGCCTCTCTGGTTGATTTTGATCCTCTACATTTAGACCTCATGGGCTCCAGGTGTGTGTGTGTGTGTGTGTGTGTGTGTGTGTCTGTGTGTGTGTGTCTGTGTGTGTGTGCATGTCTATATGTCCAGTGCATATGTATGTACATATGCTTATGAACACATGCAAGAACACGTAGGTCAGAAGAGGTCATCAAGTATCTTACTCTATCATTCTGCCTTAATTCCATAAAACAGGAGCTTTCACTGAATCTGCAGCTCAGGGGCTGCAAGCCACAGTGATCCTCCCATCCCTAACCCGCCACTGCCAGCACTGAACTCCTAGATGCATGCAGCCACATCTGGCTCTTTTTATGGGAGACAGAGATCCTCAGGTCTTCATTCATACACAAGTGTTCTTATCCACTGAGCCACCTCCTCAGCCCATCAATATATCTGAAATAAAGTTTATTGACTTTCATTGATTTTTTTTCTAGTCAATCTATCCCACTTGTGAACTTTCTCTTCTTCTCACACTACTTCCCTTGCTCTCAGCAGGAATCACAGATGCCATGTTACTGGAAAGATACAGATCAGTAGCTTTCAACTGTGGTTGAATATTAGACTCACCATGGGAGTGTTTAAAAAAATGCCAGGGAATGGGCTCTGCCATAAAGACTTTGTGGGTTTGGCTGACATAGAATCCACATATTACAATTTTTTAAGTCTCCCCAGGTGATCACAATGTTCAGCCAGTGGTAAGAAAGAGACACTGATCTAGGTCAATTGACACCAAATGAGGGTGCCTAACCTAGGAACACAGGTGTCTTGCCAAGCATATAGAAAGTAAGCCATCTTAGCTTAGTGCCCTCATTCCTGATTGGGTCTCTCTGAATAAGCTATCATCTGCTATCGGTCTTGCAGAGGGCTAACGTAATGTCATCATTTCTTATCATACAACCAACCCAAGAGAATGAATGGCACTTAGGTACACAGTCCATCTAAATTGAATGCTTGACCCATGAGGAGTGGCATTATTAGGAGGTGTGGCCTTGTTGGAGGAAATGTGTTACTGTGGAGGCAGACTTTGAGGTCTTATATGCTCAAATCATACCCAGTGTAGCATACAGTTTCCTTCTTCTGTATGCAGATAAAGGCATAGAATTCTCAACTGCTTCTCCACTGTCTGCCTGCATGCTGCCATGCTTCTTGACAGAATGATAATGGGCTAAACCTCTGAAAGTATAAGTGGGCCCCAGTTAAATGTTGTCCTTTATAAGAGTTGCCATGGTCATGGTGTCTCTTCACAGCAATAAATACCTAAGACAGGGATGTGTTACTATGTGGATTTTTACAAGTTAACAACTTGGTCTGGAGCTAAAAGTCACCCCCAAAACCAAGGCAACTTTGACTTATGAAATATAGATCAAATGCCTAAAATAAAGCAAAGCATGGACCTAGAATAATTTAACAATAAAGAGGACCAGAGGCAAACCAAAGGGAGGCTGTCATGGTTAATGTTCTATGTAAGGATGACTAGACCACAGGATGACAGATAACTAGGTCAATTCTTTCTGCCTATGGTGGATTTGTGAAAGTATTTCATAGAAGATCACTATAGATGACCCTGACCCAGCAGGGCTGGGCATTATCCCATCCACTCAAGGTCAAACAGTGAACAGATGAAGACACAGTCACTTTGGGGCCAAACTCAGCTTCTGCCATCACAGTGTTCAGGCACTGTTTTATACCAGATCCGTCTGTGGAATAGGTTCATGGGAACTTGAGTGTCTTGAGTAGGTGGTGAGAAGGCACACTTCTCTCTCTCTCTCTCTCTCTCTCTCTCTGGAATCTCTCTTTTTTCTTTTTTGTGGAATAAGTAGGGGCTTGGGGGTGAATGTACATTATTGGTTGGTACAGAGGGGCTAGGAATGCTTCATTTACATAAAAAGGGATTCCCATGCTTGCTGGACATGACCCTTTATGAAGAGAGAGAGTTAAACCTGTAATTCGCCTACCAGACTACACGACTTACCTCAGTGGTGGTGGAGGTGGTAGTCATAGGGTTCTGTGCGAGGCATGCAGGCTCAGAACTGGGAGGGTGTGATTCTAATTCTGCCAGCCTCAAGATGAGATTTTTGGGGGTTGGATGTGTCCTGACCTCACTCTTGCTCCAGGCTGGTTCCTCCAGTAGCATTTGCCCACGATTCACCCTCAGTCTGATGCTCGCATCAGATTCAGATGGTCAGTCTTCTTCCCCTGGCAGGTTCTTCCAGGTTCTCATGATTTCAGACGTTCACTGCTTCCCCTGATTATGCTCGTGTCCTGAAGTCTCACCCTTCCTGACAACGCCAGCTGCCTGTGACTGAACCTTCAAGACATCAGCTTCTAAGGGACATTTAAGATTCAAATCTGAGAGGTTGAGAACAAAGCTCAGTAATAGAATACTTGAGGACCAAGCATGAGGCCCCTCTCGTTCTCCAGAGTAAATAAACATCCAAAATATAGCATATAGTCTCTAAAAAAAAATTAGAATGTACATTTTTGTGTCCTAGAGAAATGGTGTAGTGCTTAAAGATGCTCCATGCTGTATCATAAAGACCAAGGTTGGTAGGTATCCCAGCACCCATGTCAAGTACCTCACAACCACCTGCAGTTCTAGACTCAAGAAATCTGACGTCTTCTTCTGACCTCTGTGGGTCTGTAGACATATAGATGTATACCTAGGCTCATACAGATGTACAGACACAACATCAGCAGAAGCAGCAGAAGCAGGAACAACAACAATAATAATGGTGATGACATCTGTGCACCAAACAGTATAAAGCAGACAGTATTATTTTCTCATGATAAATAATTGAAGATCGATGAGACAATTCATGCCAGATTTTTTGTGTGTATGTACTTGTAGCTTGTTTGGTGGGATTGCAGGTAATATACTAAAATCCCCTTCTCATTTACATTTTTTGTAGGAAAAGCTCATGTGTTGCAAGGATCATGAAACACAGGAAAGGAAAACAATTTTGTAGACCAGAAGTTACTTTCAATAGCATCTTTAATGACTCTATATTTCAATTTCCTTCCATCTTCTCAAATACATATTTTATGGAGCGGTGCTGATATGTGTGAACAATGCAATAGCAACAGACAAGGAAATACATATCTTATTGTGTTTTATTTTACATAATTGAACCATCTACAATGGCATTGTTTCTGAAATAAAGACAGATGATTTCACTTTTTAATTAAGTTTTAAAATCCCCTAATTAAATGCCTAAATTGCAAAGAACCATTTCAGTGTAAATTGTCTTCAGATTGCTGTGTGTGGATTTTCCTGCAGCCTGAGAGTGCCGCAAAGATCTGTACATTAAGCTCACTCTTTGGGCTCACAGCCTTTCATTATCCAGCACGACAAGATTGTAGAAGAGAGAATGTTTCAGATGGACCAGAAACCTGCTGCACTTGTCTGCTACCCTGTCACACAAACAGCCTCAGGAGTCTGTGAGCATTCTGCAGCTGTCAGCAGGTGTGAGAGAAAGCTACTAGAGCATCTCCAAATGGTCTCGGGTGGACCTGGGTCCAGACATATTTAATACCTGAAGGCATTTTGTAAGGCATGGAATTTCGAGGATAACTATTAATTGAGAAGACACATAGGAACCTATATTTAATAACTATCTAATTATATGGCAAAATATCTAGTGTATTCATTAAAGCACACTCCCATATTTAAGTGTTTGCCAGTCTCTTTGCATTTATTATTTTTTTAGGGGGTTGCACTCCTGTATCCAGATGTGCGTGCAAATGCAGGGCAGGGCAGAGCACACAGGAATTAGTTCTTCTTTCTCTCCTTGTACACTGTGAGTCCTGGGAATCTTCCTCTGGTTCTCAGACTTGGTAGTAGGTGCCTTTACCTGTTGAGCCATGATGCTGGCCCTGTATCAGTTCTATGGAAAGTGAAGCTCAGATAAAAATAAATAACCTATTTTAGGTGGTTTTGCAGAAGGTGAGAAATCAGGTACTTAGTTACATTTTAAAACGTGTAAAGTTTTCATTCGTTTCATTTTTTCAAGATTACAGTACAATTACATCATTTCCTCCTTCCCTTTTCTTCCTCCAGACCCTCCTGTATATCTCCCTCTCCTTGTTTTTCTTCAAATCCATGGCCTCTTTTTTATTAATTGCTGTTACATGCATATATGTATGTGTATGTGTGTGTGTGTGCTCCCTTAATATGTATATATGTGTAGGTGTATAAGTAAAGGTTCTAAATCATTATGACTTTGACAAATAAAAAGGATGAACAGTTTTGATTTCAGCTTTACTCAATTTTTAACACTTGGGAATTCTACTACATAAAATTATGAAAGATGGTTGAAAGGAAAGGAGATTAGAATGCTTTTCAAAACAAAAGTACACACACCAAGCCATGAGAAACATAATGCAAAAAAAAAAAAAAAAAAAGCTAGATAAGCCAAAACTGGACATTTTTTTAATAATTCAAAGGAATTCAGCTGGGGAAAAAAGTAGTGTACCCAAACTTCATGCACACAACAATGGTTGACAGACCTCATGTGTAGTGAGTGTTGTGGTATCCAGTGAGATCCTGCCTCCAAGACCAGTGTGCTCATTCTTCCCGATATAAGAAGTAGAGAGCTGATAACTCACAGAGTTCTTTCTCTCTCTCTCTCCCTCTCTCAGTCTCCTTCCTCCTTCTCTTTCTCCCTCTCCCTCCCTCCCTCCCTCTCTCCCTCCTTCCCTCTTTCTCTTCCCCAGTCCTTCCCTCTCAGTATTCTTTCAGCCAGTGGAAGGTTTTGACTCAAGATCCCACTGTGGATGACAGTGACCTAATGCATACAGGTTATGGAGTTTCTTCTATAACAGATCAACATGGCCCCCACAGTATCACATGCTACCCTTAATCTGGGACATGCAATGCCTTCTTCTCCCATGTCTTTAGAGGTAAGAATCAGAAATGCATTTCATTCTCATAAAATGAATGAAAACATCCATTCTGTAGCTGCTCAGAGATCACACTATCCCTTCCACTCTGTCATAAAAAAATGTCCAGGAGCCTGGACCCTTTGAACACTCTACAGAATATTTTAGTTGATAGATATTTGTAAGTTGAATTAGAATTACCAAGCAGGCAGAGACAAGAATGACAGCAAATTTAGAAGGGAGTGTTTGCTTCAAAGTTATCATAAAGTCTATGAATACTTGGGGGTTCATAAAAACTGAGGTTTTAAGAAAGCAATGGTTTGGAGAAAGTGGAAGCATTCCTACACAAAAAACCATAAAACGTTATCTCAGAATTCCCACTGTCAGAGACACGGTGCGCTAAAGCTTAATAATCCAAGTGATTCCAAAATAACTACATGCTGCAAAGACAGCAGATTCCACACTTGAGAACCCTCTTCTGACTTGATGACAAAGTCACACAGAAAAGCAGAACTGGGCTCACAGATGCAGGTGGTTCTAGAGAAGCGTTGCTGTTGATGAGAACAGTATTGCTATCCAGAACTCAAACTGTGTCCATCACTTGGCATCAAGAATACGAGTATTGGGAGAAGATGCTGCGGAAAGCTCACAGGATGATCTAGGAAATAATCACAGCACAGGTCATTTGATGAACTGTCAGGCCACGCCGTCTGAAAAACCAAAGCCAAAATATGCAGGTTCTTGCTTTCTCTTCCCTCTTTGTGTTGATTACCTCAGATATTCCTTGTAGTGACAAGAAGCTGACTAACACATCTTCCAAAGTCTTCTATCACATCAATGGACCCTAGTGGATACATAGGGTTTGCTTGGGGGAAATCAGGAATCTGTATTTCCAGAGAAACTCACTGTGTCTAGGTCACCGAACGGGTAAATATACTAGTGAGACAAGACTTCATTTAGAACTGGCATGAACTAGGCCAAGAGATCTGAGTAAGCCTCATAAACAGGTGGCCTTGAAGCAAAAAAAATGTTCAGGTCCAGAAGAAGAGAGCTGGTCTGAGAAAGAGCTGTGTGACAGTAACAAATATTGGACTTTGTGATGCCCACAGAAGAGTGTCCACCTTGAAAAAGTCAGATGGACCAAGTAGGCCAAGGACATTAACCAGTGTCTATCATCAGCCACTCTTGTGTCATTGTTAGAACAATACTGACAAGGAGCTAAGTAGTGTGATCTTCCCTTCACCAAGTTGATGTATCTGCAACCAGTGCTGAATGTATCTTCTGTGAGGAGCAGAAGCCATCCCTCCAGCTCCAAGACAAGTCCAACTTGCATGGAAACTATCAACCTCTTGATTGCAATTGCAATGTGCTGAATCCTTTTCCTTCCCTGAGGAGCCATTCCATGCAGAGCATGTAATTGACACATACTCCAGGCCTGACCTTAGACAGTTCAGGAGATGCAGATTTACAATTGTTGCCACAGAGTAAAAACTAGGGCGATGCCTGTAGCAGTTGGCATGTAAGAGTAGAGTCTGATGATATCTGCTTTCCATATATCTACCAGCTGCTAGTCTAAGAGAGTAGAAGGGACTTATAAAGACATATTTGACATGCCATCTTAAAATCTGATACCATGAGAGGTGCTGTTCTCTAGAGAACACTACATTGAATTTCCATTAAGTAAAGTGCATAAGGTTGAGAACTGTCTTAGTTTGGATTTCTATTACTGAGATAAAATGCTATGATCAAATGCAATTTGAGGAGGAAAGAGTTGGTTTATCTTACACTTCCAGGTAACAATCCATCACTAAAGGAAGTCAGGGCAGGAATTCAATCAGAGCTGGAACCTGGGATAAGAGCTGATGTAGAGGCCCTGGAGAAGCACTGCTTACTGCCTTGCTCACCCCAGCTTTGTTTTTTTGTTTGCTTTCTTATAGAACCTAAGATCAACCACCCAGAAGTGACACCACCACAGTGAGCTGGGCCCTTTTATACCAATCATCAATTTAAAAAAAAAATGTGTCACAGACTTAACCACAAGCCAATCTGGTGGGAGAGGGGCACATTTTCTCAGTTAAGGAATCCTCTTCTGAAGGATTCAAGTTTGTGTCAAGTTGACATAAAACTAGTCAGTATAGGCATCAAGGTTGAGGGCAACAATGTCTTTCGATCTTGACTATAACACATATGATCTGCAATTCTATAGGACAAACAAGCATTCTTCAATAATATTACTAATATAAATCTTCATTTTAGTGTTTATTTGATGAGGAATCTAAGATCCATGTATTAACACAGATTTCCAGACCAATCTCTTGAGGAAGGATCAAGAAATCTATAGTTGGTTGGTAACTAAAATCATGTAGAAGTTGTTGTTTATTATTGAACATCAATGTGACTATGCAGAGAATGGAAAAAGGTTGTTCATTTCAAAACACTAAAATAAACAATTTTGAATCTTTCACCACAATGAAATGATAGATATTTGAGGAAGTACCCCTGCTTATCCTGCTTATCAAATTATCACATGTTATGCCAAAAATATGTAATACTTTTATATTTTATGATATCTTCTAAAATAATTTTAAAATTCTCAAAAATAGAATAATGGCAGGAATTTTCCAAAGACTTCAGATAGCCACAGTCATTCTAGTTTATGTAGCCCAAAAGGCTACAAATAGGATCAGTTTAAATATGTTATGTTGATAAATATTATAATCAGTTTATCAAAGGGCAACCAGCCAGACATAGTAGATACTCGAAATTACAGTACTTAGAAATCTGAGGCAGAATTTCCAGCTTGAGGCCAGTCTTGGCTACAGAGCAAAACTCTGGCTCCCTGTCTTCCCCTCACTTGCACTAACAATTTAAAGCATTTTACATTAGCAAATTAGCAGCTTATTAGACACAAGGAATAATGGCTACATCTGAGTGTTACACAGCCTTCATGTTCATCAGCCTGTGAATAGAAATGTCCAGTTGTAGTTCTCTGGGGTGCTCTCAGACTTATTCTCCAAGTGGGGCTGCATCACTCTTCTCGTTCCTATTCTCAGGGGTTCAACTTCTTACTGAGCAGCTTCAAGTTCCCTTGGCTTTTAACCCATAGGGTGACTAGCCTCTAAGCATGGAAGCAAATCAAATAAATCCCTACACGTAAGTAGATGACAGATGGATAGATAATGGATATATTCTAGATAGATGATTGATTAATAGATAGATAGGTAGATAGATTATAGATAGGTAGATAGAAGATAGATAAATAGATAGATAGACAGACAGATAGATAGACTCTGTTCTACTACTTCTATTTCATTCTTTGATACACAAGAGATTATAATTATTAAGTAGATGTGTCAGCAGAGACTGTACAGGAGAGACAGAGGTAATATATGCAAAATAATAATAATATTAATAAAAGCCTGCCAAGCAAGAATACCAAATCCAGCAAGCTACCTTCACAAAAAGTAATTGATAAAGGTTTTCTGAGAAAAACAAAAGATAAGTTCTTCACTAATAAAACTATCTTAGAAACTCGCCAATGAAAGCATAGAATTGAATTCAATATGCTCTAATCCTCTAATAGTAATTCATAAATCATCTTCAACTCTATTTTAAAAGTTAAACAACAAAAATATCAAAATAACTAGAGCTACAGTAATTTTAATGTGCTTCCCATATCCAGGTATGTGAGTGTTTGCCCTGTAACAAGAGTAGCATAAAACATGGACACAAAAAATAAGAAATGCACTTTGAAAAGGAATACATGTCATTCTTCAGACAGTATCATCTTATATATGGAAAAGCTGAACGCCATGAAAAAAGAAACAAACAAAATAAAACTGTAAGTAATTGTCAAGTTCACCCCTTTCACCTGGTCCTTCCTGTGGAGACAGATTGCAAGGTCCCCAGAAGACACCATACCCTGACGCATCCCAGAAAATCTGATGCACTCAGAGCATTTGATAAGAACCTCCCGAAGTCCCACAGTCACCGCTGGGAGCCCAATGGACTTGGGAACCCATCATCCTCCAAAGTTCCCTTTGCCGAATACCACTCTCTTTCTGCCAGGTCCCTTCCGTGAGAACAGACTGTTAGCTAGTCTGCTCCCCAGAAGACACCATATCCTGGGGCATCCCAGAAGATGCACTCAGAGTATCCCAAAAACACTGCACTCAGAGTATTTGGCATCCTAGGAGATCAGCTATACTTAAGGAATCTGACACCACATCCATCCAGAGACAACACAGAAGATCCACTGCACTCAGGGTAACTAACACTACAGCCTGAGGCATCCCAGGAGATCCACTGCACACAGGGCAGCTGAGCAACTGATCTCCAGCTTGTCTGCTCCCCTGAAGACATCAAAACTTGAAGGCATCCCAGGAGTTCCTCTGTACACAGGGCAACTAGGCAACTGACACCACAGTCTGAAGACCTCCCGGGGACTCTGTGGCATGCAAGGAAACTGACCAAGGTGGAGTTCTGCTGCACACAGGAAAACAGAAACCATAGATTATAGGCCTCCTTGGAGAAGAGCTTCACACAGGACAACAGCTTGACTGCTCCTCTGAAGACCCAACAGTTTGAAGGCCCCCCAGGAGATCTCCTGCAGCCAGGGCAACAGATCAGCAGCTTCTCTGACCCTCTGGAGATCCCACAGTTGGAAGGCTCCACAGGAGGTCTGATAGAACCAGGGCTGCAGGCCTACAAGAAGACCTGAAGCAACCCAGGGACAGAAAGAGTCAACCAGACCAGCAAACACAAGGGATAACTAGATGGCAAGAGGCAAGCACAAGACCATAAACAACAGAAGCCAATATAAGTGGGCATCATCAGAACCCAGTCCTCCCACCACAGCAAGCCTTGAATACACCAATATACCTGAAAATCAGGAAGATGACCTAAAATCCTGTCTCATGAAGATAATAGAGTCCTTTAAGGAGGATATGAATAACTCACTGAAAGTAATACAGGAAAACACAGGTAAGTAGGTAGAAGCCCATAAAGAGGAAACAAATAAATCCCTTAAAGAAATACAGAAAAACACAATCAAACAGGTGCATAAAGTGGTCCAAGACCTAAAAGTGGAAGTAAAAACAATAAAGAAAACACAAATAGAGGCAACTCTAGAAATGGAAAACCTAGGAAAGCGGTCAGGAATGACAGATGTAAGTATCATCAACAGAACACCGAAGATAGAAGAGAGAATCTCAGTTGTAGAAGATACCATAGAAGAGATTGACACAACTGTCAAAAAAATACAAAACATAAAACACTCCTAGCACAAAACATCCAGGAAATCCAGGACACAATGAAAAGACCAAATTCAGGAATAATTGAAATAGAAGAGAACGAAGATTCCCAGCTCAAAGGACCTGAAAACATCTTCAACAAAATCATAGATGAAAATACGGTAACGTAATCTACTATATAAACAAACTCACAGAAAAAAAATCACATGATCATCTTCTTAGATGCAGAAAAAGCATTTGACAAAATACAACACAATTTTATGTTAAAAGTATTGGAGCTATCAGGAATTCGAGGACCATACCTAAACATAATAAAAGCAATTTACTGTAAACCAACATCCAATATCAAATTAAGTGGAGAGATAATTGAAGGAATCCCACTAAAACTGGAGAAAAGACAAGGATGCCCATTCTCCCTATATCTATTCAATATAATACTTGAAATGCTAGCTGGAACAATAAGACAACAAAAAGAGATCAAGTAGATACATATTAGCAAAGAAGAAATAAATCATCACTGTTTGCAGATGATATAATAGTATACATAAACCACCCCAAAAATTCTACCAGAAAACTTCTCCAGCTGATAGACAACTTCAGCAAAGTGACCAGATATAAAATTAACTCAAATAAATCAGTTGCCTGCCTTCATACAAAGTATAAACAGACTGAGAAAGAAACTAGGGAAATAACACCCTTCACAATAGCCACAAATAGCATAAAATATCTGGAGGTAACACTAACCAAACAAGTGAAAGATCAGTATGACAATAACTTCAAGTCTCTTAAGAAAAAAAAATTGAAGATCTCAGAAAATGGAGAAAACTTCCATGCTCATGGATTGGCAGAATTAACATAGTAAAAATGGCCATCCTACCAAAGGCAATCTACAGATTCAATGCAATCCTCACCAAATTCCCAACGTAATTCTTCAAAGACATGGAAAAAAAGCAATTCTCAAATTTATCTTAAAAGGCAAAAAAGAAGAAGAAGAAGAAGAAGAAGAAGAAGAAGAAGAAGAAGAAGAAGAAGAAGAAGAAGAAGAAGAAGAAGAAGAAGAGTAAAAAGCAGTTCTTAACAATAAAAGAACTGCTGGGGAATAACCAGCCCTGACCTCAAGCTTTACTACAGAGCAATAGTGATAAAAACTGCATGGTATTGGTACAGAGACAGACAGATTGATCAATAGAATAGAACTAAAGACCCAGAAATAAAATCACATACTTAACACACACTTGACCTTTAACAAGGAAGCCAATAATATACGATGGAAAACAGAAAGCATCTTCAATAAATGGTGCTGGTTACCTGGCTGTTTGTAAGTAGAAAAATGAAAATAGACCCATTTTTGTCACCTTGCATAAAGCTCTAGTCAAAGTGGATCAAGGACTTCAACATAAAACTAGATATACTTAATCTAATAGAAGAGAAAGTAGGAAAGAGCCTTGAACTCATTGACACAGGGAGAAATTTCCTAAACAGAACTCCAATGCCTCACACACTAAGATCAAGAATTGATAAATCGGACCTCATGAAACTAGAAATCTTCTATAAGTCAAAAGACATAGTCAATAAGATAAATCGGCAACCTACAGATTGGGAAAAAAACTTCACTAGCCCCACATCTGATAGAAGGCTAATATCCAAATATATAAATAATTCAAGAAGCTAACCACAAAAAAAAAAATCAAAAAATGGGGTATAGAACTAAACAGGAGATTCACAACAGAGGAATCTCCAATGGCTGATAAGCACCTAAAGAAATGTTCGAAGTCCTTAGTGATTAGAGAAATGCAAATCAAAACGACCCTCAGATTCCACCTTACACCAATCAGAACACCTAAGATCAAAACTACAGGTGACAACACATATTGTCGAGGATGTGGAGAAAGAGGAGCACTCCTCCGTTACTGATGGGATTGCAAACTGGTACAACCACTCTGGAAATCAATCTGAAGATTCCTCAGAAAATTGGAAATAGATCTACCTGAAGACCCAACAATACCATTCTTGGGAATATACTCAAAAGATGACCCACCATGCCACAGGGTCATGTGTTTTACTATGTTCATAGTGGCCTTATTTGTGATAGCCAGAAGCTGGAAACAACCTAGATGGCCCATAACAGAAGAATGGATACAGAAAATGTGGTTCATTTACACAATGGAATACTGCTCAGATACTAAGAATGAGGACATTCTGAGTTTTGCAGGCAAATGGATGGAACTACAAAATAACATTTCGAGTGAGGTAATTCAAACCCAAAAGTACCATGTGCATGGTATGTACTCACTAATAAGTGGATATTAGCCAAAAAATAAAAATAAAAAGTACAGAATACCCAAGATACAGGCCACAGAACTCAAAAAGTTCAACAAGCTGAAGGGCCCAAGTGAGGATGCCTCAGTCTGACTAGTGAAGGAGAAGAAAGCAACCACAAGGGGTGAGGGAGGGAGGGACCTGGGAGGGAAAGGGAATGAAGGAAAGGGGTAGAGGAGAACCTGATCTAATATTAGGTAGGGGCAAAAAACTAGAGCCCTGAGGGCCAGCAGAAAGAATGGAAACAGGCAACCTCGGGAGGTAGAATGTACCACAGACATGGGAGGTGAGAGACTCTCAGGACTCAAAGGGAGGAGTCCTAGATAAAATGCCCTACAGTGGGGAGAAGGAACTTGTAGAGCCCACCTCCAACAGTAAGACAGGACATCAAGTGAGGGATAGGGTTGCTATCCCACAGTCAAAACTTTGACCCGTAATTGTTCCTGTCTGAAAGAACTGCAGGAATGGAAACAGAGATGATCCTGAGAAAAAGAAGGTCCAGCAACAGGGCCAAAGTGGAATCCAGCTCAAAGGGTGGCCCCAAGGCCTGACACAATCACTAAGGCTATGGAGCACTCACAAAAAGGGGCCTATCATGACTGCCCAACAAGCAACTGAAAGAGTCAAGACGCAGATACTTGGACCCAATAATGGATCTAAGGACATGTCCTTCCCCCTAAAAGATCATATGCATAATCAATAATTTATGCAGATGTTCTCACCCTCACAAACAATCAGAAAAAAATCACAGCCCAAACACACTAGATCATAACTGTCAGAATAGTTACTAATAGAGCCAGTAAGATTGTGGAAAAATTGTAATCCCAAATCTTGGTCAACGGAGATATCCTTGTGAGCACCATAGCACACCAAGGGATGGTGGAGATGACCCTGGTGAGCACCATTGGATGACAAGACACTAAGCTAAGGAGCACAGTTGAGTTATGGTAGCTGTTCTAGATTACTAGCTTACAGCATGGTTATTCCAGATAATAACATGTGCTACACTTGAGATTTACAATGATCTTCAATGTTTTTGTTGCACAGACACCTCAAAAATTCAACAGTCATTTGATTGGATGGGTATAGTCATCCACTAGATGCTGCTAATCATATACATTTATAACTATATCTAGATCTATATCTAAATAAGATAAATAGAAAGACCTACAGATAATGATAGACAGATAAAACGTTATTTTACTACTTATTTAATTTTTGCTTGCTAATTGTGTCTAAATAAAACTGTGAAGAAAAGGAAGCCATATATAGTCTATATTAAAACACACAATTTATCAAATATACAAATTTGTCAGATATCCCAGAGCTGGATACTGGTGGTTTCTAGTTGGCCATCCTGACCTTATTCTTCTCTTGCATCTGCTTTAGTCTCCTGTATAAAGTTTTCAGAATTTTGCCATCAAAGACATCTCCCTGTCTTTCGATAGCTTTTGATTTTTAGTATTGATGAAAATGGAGTACTTTCATTATTCATTTGATGTATGCATGCAAGGTACGATGTCTTTAATGGAAAACTGAATCAGAGTGACCAAACATCAGTGTGCTTTGCTAGGAAGGCCTTCATGTCTTTGACAGTTAGCACTGGAAATTAACACAGATTCAACCAAGAACATATGGGGCTTGATTTACTCAGGCAGCAGGAACACATTTGATTCAACACTGCCCCAAAGAGAATCTGCAAGGCCAGCAACTCTATTTGGCCATAAACCACCTCAGTAAATCATATCCTCTAATGAAGGATGAAGATGAATCGCCTTAGTTAGAGGCAATGCCACAGCATGGAGAGAGAAAGAAGATGCCTACAAATGACTATTAGGCTTTCCCTTTCCTCCCTTTGAGGGAGTGGAGAAAATAAATATTTAATGCCAAAAAAAAAAAAAAAAATGGGACTCAATAAAACCAGACAGGGAATCCAGTAGAACTTTATTGAGAAAAAGTACAAGGTTCTAAAGTCCAGTCCTAAGCAAAGTCCACTCATACACTGAACAAAGGACCTCTGCTTCAGTATATGTAGTTTCAGCTACAGTTAATGCAAGATTCTGTATGATCCTAAAACCGCCATGAACACCCAGCTAAAAGGATATCTGAAGTGTCAGCTTTCAACTTGGACCATTATGTAGTTGTTTTAGTCATATTTCCATATAATTGTACACAATTTTACCTAAAATATTTTTCCATACAGTGACTAGGGTCTTTGTTTTCAAATATCGTGTTCAAATAAAAACATACATTATCTTGAAAATACAGTATATCATAGTTATGATCTAGTTGTGTTATCATAAGAAATATTAAAACAAATACCATTTTAAAATTACATACTCAGAGTCCACATAGCACGCCTGATGTGGTGATGCATACCTATAACCTCAGCACTTGGTGGGTAAAAACAAGATGATTAGAAATTTAAGGCCAGCCTCAGCAACATAAAGAGTTCAAGGCCAGCCCCACCTACATAAAGAACTCATGGCAAACCTGGGGTACATAATACCTTGTCCCAGAGCCAAAATTTCCTGGGTATCAGCAGAAGTAATTCTAACAATACTATACTAGAAAGGATTGTTCTAATTCAACTCTGTCCATGAATACTCTTGGACACATAGAGTAAATGCTTTTCTAGCTTCTCTCAACAACAGTTCTCTTGACTTTCAACTGTTCTGTCTGCTTTAGACATTGCCACTGTGATGGTCTAAATGAGAACAGTCCCTATAAAATCATACGTGTGAATGCTTAGACCCCAGTTGGTGGAACTATTAAGAAGAATTAGGAGGTGTGGCCTGGTTGGAGAAGGTGTGGCCTGGTTGAAGAAGGTGTGGCCTGGTTGGAGGAGGTGTGACCCGGTTGGAAGGAGGTGTGTTGCTGGAAGCAGGTGTGTTGCTGGAAGCAGGCTTGAGGCTTTAAAAACCTACCTGCCACTTCCATTGTCACTTCCTCTGATTCCTGCTTGTGAAGAAAGGTATGAGCTCTTGGCTGCTGCTATTAAAGATTCCAACCCTCTGGAATCTTCTTTTTAAGTTGCTTTGGTTTTTTTTTAATTATTTAAATTATTATTTATGTATATGAGTGCACTGTAGCTGTCTTCAGACACGCCAGAAGAGGACACCGGATCCTATTACAGATGGTTGTGAGCCACCATTTGGTTGCTAGGAATTGAACTCAGGACCTCTGAAAAAGTAGTCAGTGCTCCTAACCACTGAGCCATCTCTCCTAAGCAAGTTGCTTTGCTGTTAGTGTTCAATCACAGAAAGAGAAAATTGACTAAGACCGTGGTGCATCCTCATGTTTTCTCCAGCTGCAGCAATTATGTCTCCTTTATTGTTCTAGTTTCTTCCTACCCATTTGAGCTTCGCCATCTGAAGCCATTAAACTTCTTGTCTTACAGTTGTAGCTCTTCCAAAGCCACCCTGACCTTCTAAAACCAAGACAGCTACTCGTGGGCTTTCCGGATTTTCAAACCATTTCCAGAACTGTATCTGCACTCCCCACACAGAGTACGGGATCTGACATGAAACAGCCTTCAAAATTTTGTAATGACTGAACACTGAAGTACAGGGAAATTAATTCATACAGCAAATGCTGACTTATATTCTTCTATGGTTTGCTTCACAAAGTTTTGCAAAATATAGTTTTTCCTTCTAACCCATCTTGGAAAGTTCCTTAGGCAGATGGGCCTCCGTGTTTTATGCTCTGTTGTACATCTTACATGATTTCTTGCTGGCTCACAGCCTGCCTTGCTTCAAATCTGATTTTCTGTCTCTCTCTCTGCCTTAGATTGGCATCCCTCAAAAATAGCATTAATCTATTAATTCTGGCCCCTGGAACAGCTTTCTCAAAAAAAAAAAAAAATAATAATACATTAAAAAGGATGCTCCTTTCAGTCATTTCTGACCAGTCATTCACCCAATGTTTGAAAAGCTCTGATGACCTACTACTATGCTAGTATTCGAGATATAAGTGCATGAACTAATAATCATGGCCAACCACACACGGTACACAGAACAGTCTGAGCATGGACTGTAATGTCCTGTCACCTAACTGAACCTTCCCAGCGCAGGTGAGCAACAACCTGCTCAGTGAAAGGTATTCACTGTGGAACTGGCTCTCACAAAGAACTCTGGGAAGATGTATTGTATTTATGTAGAATTATTAAACCATAAGATCTGAGTAGTACTGATTCATGACAAGGTGCCTAGAAAATGAGACACATAAGGACAATGTAGAAAGGCTTTTATATTTTTAAATTAATCTTTTTTTTTTTTAACACAGATGTACTCTATTCTGAGATGATGCCCTTTCTAATATTTTGGTATTTAAAAATGTTCTTCCTTTTGGAAAATGTTGATGGCACTAGGTCAAAGCCCTTCTGAGTTCCCCTTTCTTGTCTCTGAAAAACAAAAAGGAAGCCATGTAATTACTCTCTTTGTTCTTTTTAAGTTTGCCTTCTCTGAAATCTGAAGACCAGAAACAACTATCAACTGAGCTCCAGACCCCAGGGCAAAATATTTCTGGATTAATACCCATAATCAGGCTCTAAGTTGGTGGTCCTCAGCCTTTCTGATGCTCTTGCCCTTTTTTTTTTTTTTTTTTTTTTTTTTACAGTTTCTTGTGTTATGGTGACCCCAACCATGAAATTATTTTTTGTTGTTACTTCATAACTGTAATTTTTCCTACTGTCATGAATTGTAATGTAAATATCTGATATGCGGCATATCTGATATGTAACCCCTGTGAAAGGGTCATTCATTTGACCTGCAAAGGGGTAGTGACCCACAGGCTGAAACCACTGGTAAAGGTGGGAATCTGTGTTTTATACAGTTGCACTTACTGCTTCCATTGCTGCTGTGACACAAGCAGAAATTTAAGAAAGGGTTTACGTGAGCTCACACTTTGATGAGACAAGGTCCATCATGAAACAAAAGGCATGGAGCAGAGCAGGAAAGTGCAGCAGATAGTCACACTGAGTCCACAGTCAGGAACTGGGAATGGGTTGGCAACCCTCAGTCATCAATTGTCTCCAAAACAACTCCACTTCCCACTGGTTGCATAGCCTTCAGAAAACAGTACCACCAAATGGAGCTCACATTTATGGGGACATTTCACACTCAAACCAGAACAGAGAAACTGGGGAGATGGATCGATGGGCAAGAATGCTGCTGCATACTCATGAGGACCTGGGTTCTGTTGGGGGCCTACTTTTAGCAGAAAGCGGCTATCAGCTTTGCAGCCATCTTGAGCCATATACCCTGACATGTGACTTGGATTACAATAGCCTACAACAGCTGAGCACACTCTGATAATCTTGGTTTAGATACCTTGAGATTAAAGGTGCGTGAGATTAAAGGTGTGTGAGATTAAAGGTGTGTGACTTAAGAGTATGACTTAGAAGTATAGAGATCAGAGTTAGAGACAAGACCTAAGGGCATGATTAAAGGTGTAACTTAGAGGTGTGGCTTAGAAGTGAGACATATAAAAGGCAGAGACAGAACAGATCATCATCAGACTGAGATCAGACGAATCAGACACATCAGACATTAGGTAGAGTCTGCCCTCACCCTCGCTCTTGCTGAACCCCGACCCACAGACCTGAGCGGCAGCTTGGGCTGGGATACAGTGGCCGCCCAAACGTGGGTCGGCCCGGGCCTCAACATTTTGCCTGGGCCGCGACATATTTTGGCCGCCCCAACGTGGGGCTAGTGTGGACCCCAACAGGGTTCAACCATTCATGTGCCTGAAACCCCAGTACTGTGGAGAGTAGCCAGCAGGATTGCTGGGGCTTACTGTTCATTAGCCTAGCTCAAAGCTCAGTGAGAAACCCTGTTTTAAGAGAATGATACAGACAATGACACCTAATGTGTTCCTTTGACTTCCATATGTGCATGTGCATGTGCACACACACACACACACACACACACACACACACACACACACCAGAAATCATAGTTGCTTTTTCCCATTCAGCTCTGTGGAACCACAGGAGCTGGCCTTTTTTGCTGCTTATACACACATCTTTGTTTTCTTTTCAGGTTTATATAACACTTGGTGCCGTGGGCAGCAATTGCATATCAGATTGTCAGCAGTGAATTTCCTATCATCCTGGTCATTTTTTTCACTATTCACAAAATTACTACTGATTTTGTCCATGAAGTGATTGATACCCATATCTTGTGTAAACAAGTAGAAAGAGACTCATAGCCAGCCTTCAGTTCTGATGAAGACCATCTGCCAAGACTTCTTCAAGACAAGTCATCCTGATACAAGGCAGCTTCTGGGATTGGTGATCAAGTGATTGACCTAAGCACAGACCAACTAGGAGAAGCTCAGTTTCAGAAACAACAGCACAAATGCCCAATGGAACAGTTCAGTCCCAACTGATAAACCCCATCTAACAACTGTATCGATAGCAATAACAGTTTAAAAAACACAGACCCTTCATACATGCCACACACCAGACCCCATGCTAAGTGCTTGGCATTATGTTGCATCTTAAATTTATGTGAGAATATCCAAGTCCCTGCCTCCAAAAGCATTATCTCCTAGGTGACTCTGCAACACCAAATTCTGATTCCCATGGCACCATGTGAATGCTCAATAAATTTCATTCATGGAACAGATGACTGAGGAGTGGCCACCTCTCCCTTTGTGGAACTCAGGGCTCGGGGCCTTCAAAACTCCAGAGTTCTATAAAGAATTCCACCAACGGATCTAAAGACCAAGGTAGTGTTGAGCTATGATTCTAAGTCTACAGAACTAAAGGTTCTAATCGGCTGTGAGGTATAAGACAACACTGGATGTATCCTTCAAACTACCTGAAAATGTCTTGTTAGTGTTTATCATATGCTTTGTTATAGGTACAAAGGCAGAGTTCCATCATTTACTGTTTCCACATGATAACGGACAGCCCACCCCCACGAGCTGAATTCTTGTTTGTCATTTTCATACAGCAAATGCCAACAGTCATTTCACTGGTGCTAGGGACCAAACCCAGCTTTGCTTGAGAGCCAAGTGCTGTTCCATAGAAACAACCCTAGTAGCAGTCATTTGAATAACCAAGCAATTCTTTGACTGTCCAGGCTTGGGTGATATTTTTCTTTATTACCTCCAAGTTTTTTTTTCTTTTCCTTGTTCCCTCTCCCCACTGTTTTTCACATGTGCTTACTGATCATATATGTGCATATTGTCTTCCTGCCAGCAGTTGCCTCCCTCCCTGGACATATTCACAGTTTGCCTTGGTTTCCCCTTCTGCTTTTCTTAGAGTCCCTAAAGTCTTCTGCCTTGCCTAATAACCTTTGCTTTTGGAAAGACTGTAGCCACCTTAGTTTTCTAGTTTGTCAAAATATTTGTCTTGACCACTACAAGTGACAGAGATAAGGCCTCTCTTTAGGAATCTCTGTCGTTGTTGTTGTTGTTGTTGCTGCTGCTGCTGTTGTAGCCTAAGATAGCATAAACCCAACATGTCAAGAATGACTTTGAACTTCAGATCTTCCTGCCTCACCTGCTCAGCACTTGGACCACGAGTGACTTTCACTGCCGCCAGTTTATGCTGTGCTAGGAATTGAACTTTGGAGACAGATGGACTTTGCGCTTGCTAGGCAAGCACTCTACCAACTGAGCTATAGCTTCATATTTTAAGATGGATTCTTTTCACCACCAAAATCAGAATGCAAAGCTAAAATAGCACCCACTCGCCCACACCATCTGTGATCTCTCCTCTCCAGTACAGAGCAGCAGGCTTTTAATGCACAGGATTCTTCCATCATTTTCTAATGAGATTTTTTCCTAATACATATCATTTCTTTTTATAAGCTCTGCCATCTCCTCTAAGCCCCGGGTTTTTGAAAAGTAGAAAAAGGCATATTGATAGCTCCTACTTTTTTTAAATCCATACCTCCATGAAGCATGTAGAATAAAATAGACCTTGCCTACATAAAAACAAAAAGGAAAAAAAAATGGACACAGGATGAGAAACTTCTCATTGGTGATCAGTCTCACTTTGACTATAGGTCTGGTTGGTCTGGGTACAGACAACTAATTGTTGATTCTTAACATATCTAACCCTTCTTCCCTTTCATTCCAATGCCACTGTGTGACACAGAATTGTAGCATGTCCAATGTGAAATGTTGGGTCTTTACCTGACATAAAAGTCGGATATCACCATGCCACTAGCCTGCTTGCAATGTTTCCAAACCTCAGGATAGCTTTCAGAAATAAAAAAGCATACATGTAGTTTGGTTGGCAGATGCCTGCTTATCTGGCCTTGCCTGGACCAGCTTCATCCCTAAAGCCATGAGTCAGACACACTGAGTATTTACTTTCCTTTCTGTCCATGCTTTCCAGAACTCTCGTGGGCAATAGTCTCTTGTCTGGAGTACTTACCTTTTCAGACTCTTCTAGCATCATTCCTTCCGCTCCCTCCCTTTGCAACTGAGATGCTCTTTCCTGGGTGTCTGCAGCATTCCATGCAAAGACTATGTTCTTCCTAGGGTTCTTTCTCTCTGTGATAAACACTCTGACCAAGAGTCACTTAGAAGACAAAAAGGGTTATTTGGCTTGCCCTTCTGGGTCACACTCTGTCTTTCAGGGAAGTCAGAGCAAGAACTCAAAAACTTCAAGCAGAAATCATGGGGGAACACTGCTTGCTGGCTCACCCAGGGGCTTATGCTTAGCTAGCTTTCCTCCACAGCCCAGAATCTAAGAAATGGCACTACTCACATGGGGTCGAGCCCTCCTGTGTCAATAAAGATCAAGGCAATTCTTCACAGATTTGTCAACAAACCAACCTGATAAAGACAGTTACTTGGTTGGGCTTTCTTTCAGGTTTCTCTAGACTGGGTTGAGTGAGAGTAAATACTTTCTAGAACACTGTTGTGGTTATTTTTACACTTCCCCTCCCCCTGGTAACACTTGAGCTCCTTAACCTCTGAAATTCTGTGCATCACCAGATCCTAATGTGATCTATAACTAGTGGTCATTGGAAATTCTTGCCTTAATGCATGATCATGCATTCACTCCTATCTGAAATAAAGTAAATTTTCTTTATTATATATCAAGCACAATGGATATTGGAATTGAGAAATATTCAATCATTTTAAGTTTTGCTGACCAGTTCTAAATGTACTGAACTGATTAACATTTTGATGGGTTTTATATTCTTCTAAAGTTACTGTTATTGTATTTTCTTAAATATCTGGAATTTGTGGTTTATTTTTTCATGTCTATAAGGTTTTGGGCTTCAAAATTTTTAGAAAAAAAAACATGGAAAATAAAAACATAGGCATAACTTATAAATCATATCACTCCTTCCTAGAATCTTGAGGAAGAAAATTAAATGATCAAAAGTTAAATGAGGGTTGGGATGTGGATTAGTTGACAGAGTGCTTGCCTTCTGTGTCCAACACCCTCAGTTTAATCCCCAGAAGGACATAAGATAGGTCTGGTGATACACATCAGTAATCCCTGTACCTGGGAGCTGGGACAGAGCAGGAGGATCAGAGGTTCAAGATTATTGTCAGCTTCAAAGTGAGTTTGAGGCCCGGACCAGATACTTGAGACTATGTCTCAAAATATAAATGGAAAGTTAAAAAAGAAATGATATCTAAATTATGCTAAGGGCAAGTCAATGAATTGAAGAATTTTGTCTCATAGCAGATAGTATTTGGTTACACAGGACTTTCTTAGCAGTCAGCTCATAATACTTTACAAACTGCTGTTGTGTGCAGTCTGCTTTACTGGGTACAATACTACATATTTATATAGTTAGAGTGATCATTCTTGAGTTATTTATTTCAGGTAACATTAAGAAAGCTAAACAAAGACACTCAAATCAAGGCTCCAACTTGATCTAAATGAATATTTAATTTTGTAAAAATTAATTTGACCTATTTTTACCCTCTTCTATCCTTTTGCTCATTGAAGCTCTTCCGTTCATTATCATAGGATTAATTGTCAGAGATTTCTAATTAAAATTATCCCTAAGCATCATGCAGGTAGACTTTCATGTCTTATGGCTTAATGAAAGGACTGTAGTTTGTACTGTACACACCTTTGTTCCTTTTTTAAGTATACATCGCAAATATGCAGCATTATATTGAGGGTCAGAAAGCATCTGCTGTTAGACAGGGGCTGGCACCTGTGTGTAATTATCCTCCGTGATTAATGAAGGAGGAGATCAAAGTTTCATGCAATTTTAATTTTATGCTCTGGGCTTGATGTGCAAAGGATTTGCACTGGGTAATAAAGGAATATAGGTTCGTTATAATAAGCATGACAAATGAATTTTTTAAATGAGTCTAACTCATTAGTTAGGCCTATATAAACCTATGTGACCCTCAAAGCTCCAGTGGGGTGGGGGATCATCTTAATGTCTAATCAGTGGTTGTGTGGCAGTATTTCAACAGATTAATTCCTTTATAAAGACAAGCACACATAAAAGTGATCCTGCTGAGGTATGGCAAAACCCAAAACTCTTAGAGTAGGATCTTGACTGCAAGAGCTAAATCACACAGCAGCAATTTGCCAGGAGGCTCCATTTGTAACATCTACCATGGGCCTCTGGAAATGCTTGGACAAAAATGACATCTTGGCAGAATTTACAACTCAGGAAACGAAGATGTGCTCTGACCCTGACATATGAGGTTTTCAAATATGAAGTGCAAACAACTCTAGATGCTGTGTGCAGATACAACACGCTTTCCTCAGATGTTGCTGATTCAAATGATTTCAATCTCCATATTAGAACAGGCTGTCTTGCTACCTCCAGGGAGTAGCAAGAAAAGTTTAGAGCCTGAAATTAAGATGAAGTACCCATTCTCTTCTAAATAAGCTCTGATGTAGACATAACACAGTGTGCTGAAGAGAAGAAAAACAAATATAATATGTAGTTTTAAATAAAAGATGTGGAATTCAGAACAAACTGAAACAATTCCTAGAATTTTTCTGAGATGGGCTGTGTAGATCTTTAAAAAACAATAATAATAAGTTCCTGGGGCTGGAGAGATGGCTCAACAGATAAGTGCTTGCTGACTTTTTTTAAGGACCTAAATTCCTAGCACTTACACTAAGGAGCTTACAAGCTCCAGTAACCCCAGCTCCTGGAGAACATTCTTCTTACATCAGCAGGCACAGACACGCACACACACACACACACACACACACACACACACACACTTATAAATATTTTAAAAACTATTTGAAAGATAAGTTGCTTTCACTGGAGTTTGTTTTTAAAACTTTTGGAGTAAAACTGGAACTCTGTCAGGGACGCAATAGCATTTGCGACTTGTCGGCTCCAGGTCACCCTTGACCATGTTATTGCTTTGTAGTGTCATGTTGCAGCAAAGACGAACTGGGCACCTAATGCACAGCTGAGTTCTTAGGTAGATAGAGCAAAGCCCTGCCAAAGCCAGCTTCAACAGGTCAGGCCCACTGAGGAGGGGCGTGGAGTCAGCAATTAATCTCAGCAGATTTTTCTCTGAGAGAGTGAAACTTAATTCTCTGAAGTAGGGGAAAATTTCTCTGGGGCTGGCAAATAAAGGAGGTAAACACACACACACGCACACACACACGCACACACACACGCACACACACACACACACACACATTTGGTGAATGAAGCAATGTTCCCACAAGCTCCTCCAACTTTATTTTTTCTCCCTTGGCTTATATCCCCCAGGAAAAACTCTTGAGCAGAACAAAAATTCCAATGCAGCCACATTCTTTTTTTCTTTAAGTTAACAATTACAATGAGAAGAGGAAAACATGTTTCTTGATACCTTTATATGATTAGACATTTTTCTAATACAGGTAAAAGACAAACTATTTCCAATAACCTATTCTTAATTGTATCTAAGCAACTTGTTATAGATTAACAAAGTGTAACCAAGCAAGATATTTTTTCCTCAGCCATTTTCTTTTACTGACAGGCTACAATTTGAAGTTACAAAGAAGGGATCAATGATATTATTACTTATCTTAAAAAGTAATCTTATGGGCTGGAGAGATGGCTCAGTGGTTAAGAGCACTGACTGCACTTCCAGAGGTCCTGAGTTCAAATCCCAGCAACCACATGGTGGCTCACAACCATCTGTAATGAGATCTAATGCCCTCTTCTGGTGTGTCTGAAGACAGCTACAGTGTACTCATATATAATAAATAAATAAATCTTTAAAAAAAAAAAAGTAATCTTATAAAAAATTCTTAAAAGAATCACAAATCTAAACATTTATATAAAAGATAATCAGTCATTGCTACCCTATATTCATAGGGTGCACATCTACTCATTAACAATGTTTTATTAAATCATATCAGGAAGCCAAGGGCAAGAATGGGTACAAGAAACTAATCTTCACTTTGATCAACAGCCCAGCCTTAGCAAGAGAGGCATGTCAGCTAAGTGCTGGCTGGGCTGCCATTGTTCCGGTTTCCTGACCTCAAAATATTTCTTGCTTAACTATTAACAGTGTGCCTTCCTGAACTTGAAATTGTTCCCCCAAGATGTCCTACATCATCAAAGCCATTAGCAAAAATGTCTTAACCTAACTTAATCTACATCTCTAAATTTTTTCTAAGTTTAGTGGTCATTGCTAAAAATCGCTATCTTCTGAGTTTTTTCTGAGGGTGGTGGTTGAATCATTAATCTGCTCCAGTAGCTATGCTTGAAAAAGACCAATCACTATTATTATAAGTGCCAATGACATTGCCTAGTAAGGGACTGAAAGTTCTCATACAACTCTTAAGTTATGAGGGATATGATGACAGGAAGGATAACAAGCAGAACGAAACTTTATAGCAGCATGAAGTCCTCAGGACACGTAGTCTTCAGGACTCTGCCTCTTTGAGACACACCCATTGTGGTAGTGCTAACCTAACCTGTGGGCTACTTTCCATGAGTTCTAAAGCTGTTTTTCTGTTCCTCTTGCTACCTACAACTTGTTGTCCTGGAGCTCAAACCCTTGCTAAGGAAAAAGAAACAGAAGCAAATACAACTCAAGGCATCCATACACTAGACAAACCAGCTGAGTGGGATAAGAATCCAAAAGCACAAAGGAATTAGCAACTTACTCCAGAGCTTAGCAGAGGAAGTATAAAGAAAGCTTTTGGAAGAATGCACATTTATTCATTCACCAGATACTAATGAGCATAAATGACAATTCCAGTCCTTACTACATACTATATATACAAATAAATAACATAAAATCCATGTCTGTTTTAGGATTTCATTGCTGTGAAAAGACACCATGACCAAAGCAACTCATATAAGGGACAACATTTGACTGGGCTGACTTACAGGTTCACAGGTTCAGTTCATTATCATCAAGGCAGGAGCATGGCACAGGAAAAGCTGAGAGTTCTACATCTTGCTTTGAAGGCAAACAGAAAAAGATGGTCCCCCACATGGATAGGAGGAGAGTCTGCATGCGCATCCCCACAGTGACACACTTCCTCCAACAAGGCTACACCTACTCCAATAAAGCCACACCTAATAATAGTGCCAATCCCTGAGCCAAGCATATTCAAACCACCACATTGTCCTTTCAGATTTTGTTTTTAATTATGAGGCGAGGAGTACAGGGTACATGTGAGCACAGATACCCAAGGAGGCCAGACAAGAATAGTCAGACCCTTGGAACTGGTGTTAGAGACAGTGTTAGCCACCTGACAAAAACGCTGGAAACCAAACTCAAATTCATAAGAGCAACACATTCTCTTAACTACTGAGCCAATGATTCAGCTCATCCATAGCCCATAGCTCTCTCCTATAGAGACAGAGGATGCCTTCCATGCTGAAAATTCTATTTTGAGACATATGAACATCTATATGGTGACAATCTGTGACATACATAGCAAGCTGGATTGTCAAGAGTCTCCTTCACAGATGCTCTCCTTTTTGATATAGACAGCAGGTCCTTTTCTTGCCCACAGAAGACTGAAAACCTCCTATTATAAGGGGAAATATTGTCTTTTACAACTATAGAGCTTCCTAAGGCCAGACAGTGAAAACACTGAGGATGTGATAAGAATGTAGATGATATAGCTGTCTCTCTAATCGCTTAACTGCCCTGAAAACCACCCTACAGATGCACCCTCCAGGATGCCTACTGAGCTTAGTCTAACTTCCTCTCTGCCACTCTTTGTTCTGCCTCTTCTCCCCACAGCTGCCAAGAGCTCCTGCTTGCCTGCCCTGCTGTTTTCATTCTCAAACTCAAGTAAAAGTGTCCTTGAGTTTCCTTCAGAGTCCACTGTTAAATTCTTTCATCAATAAAAAATATGCAATGTGACAAAATAGTTGCTAAACATTTAGGGTTTGAATTAACCCCTTGAGCCTTATATGACCACATGAGACAGGCTATGTTTTAAGACTTCTTTTAGAAGCAGAAAAACAGGTGTTTCGTAAGGGCACACACACTCTATGAAAATCTAATTATCTGGGAAACAGAGTCAAAAGTGCCTGAATCAAGGGACTGTGTTGCCAGAGAACCTCGGGGATTAGCTAGGTGCACAACACTGCCTCAAGCTCCCTCATGACATACACAGAGTTCTAGAGTGTAGAGGTGAGAACTAATGATGGAGTTGGAAAAACATTTAAACCTACATGGAAAAAATGGCATTCATGATGTAGTTTTTAATACCAGAGAGATATGAGCTTTTCAAAAGGCAAACATGCCAGGCTAGGAACAGAATTCTGTCCATAGAGTATGCCTTGCAAGTTCGAGGATGTAAATTCAATCCCATAACTGTAGGAGGAGCTAAGGTGGGAGGAGTAAAGAGAGGAAGAGGAGGAGTAAGGGAGGAAGAAAAGAAGGAAGAAGAGGAGCTAGAAGAGAGATGAGATGAGAAAAAGGAAAACATGGAGGCAGATTTTCATGTGTCTCCACCAGTCAAAGGTAGTTGGTATATCTAGGTTGGGTATTTGGGTTGCACTTCAGATTGTATGGGCAGCTTGTTATTGATCACTACCAAATATATAAAGCCTTTGGATAATCTAAGCTTTAGAGTCTCATCTGTACCGAGCCCCTGTGGTTGGTGGGATGGTCCAGGCACTGCCCAGCCTTGTGAAGACATCGTAGAAGATTGGCAGAGCCATCTCCCACTCTGGCATCTTGTGGGTAGCAGGGTTGGTGTTTCTGGCAGGCTGTTTCTAGCTCCAGCCACTGAACATGGCATCTGATCTAACCAGAGCCACCACAGCCTAGACAGTCAGCTTTGTCAGTGGCCATTTTTAAACAATTACTACAACAAAGTGGCACATCAACTTCTGGCATGAATTCACTAGAAATTTAAGTATATTCACCTGAGAGTAAAAGTTGTTTTTTTTTTTTTTTAAAAAAGAAAGTGAGTGAGTGATTGGGGCTGATAGAAGTCATGTGACTCTGGCGTGGGAACCCTGAACAAAGAAGACCTGGCAGACAGGTCTTCTCCTGAGAGAAATTGCAAGCTGCTACACTCAGAGCCAAATAAATAAGCCTCCATTGTGGAGCAGTTACTGATTTAAGTATAAAGTTAAAATATAGGGATTATTTGCTTTTAGGAAAGATTTATAAACAAATTTGTCTGCATCACATGGGGATTATCACCTATGGTTTGGAACTTAGATAGGGAAAATTGTCACTGGCTCTGGAGTAGAGAGTACAGTGTATAAGTGGAAGCTGCTCTGAAGTATAGAGCCAAACACATAGATGGTATAAATAAAAAATTGTTCTAGGCAGAGGGCCAAACAGAAAGAGAGTGTAAATCAGGTGGGTTTAAATGATATAAAGTTATATTGCCTCACAGGAAAGTCCGGTTCTGTCTAATGTGAGCCCCATGGGAATTCTGGGTTCATTTCCTGCTTGGCAAAATAGGGGAGGAAGATGGGTGTGATTTTCAGTTTTGTGGTTATATTTTTCCTCTAGAAAAGAGGTCAAGATAAAGGTTTTTCTGGTTACTGGCTCAAGGATATTCTGCTTAGGGAAAAAGATTTGTCTGTGTGTTTTCAGAAGAGACGATTAAGATATTGCTGTCTTCCAGAATTATATGGATTAGACATGACAGAGGCAGGCCACTAGAAGACTAGATTCTGAAATTCAAACAAAAACTATCTTGATACTAAAATTTGTTTTGAGAATTGTATATTGCAGAATACACAGCCTTGGTGTATCTACTCATCAAGCAAGTTGAGCAGACCTGCTCAAACCTCTGATGTCCTGGAATTTTAGCTAGATGAAATGAAGACACAGACATCAGAGGCTTATCAATTTACTCTTTCCCCTCACCCCTCTTCTAATATTTCAATCAGCTTGAAGAAATTAATGAAGAGTTGGTGCCCCTATTCCCTGGGCTTGGGGACTGAGGTGGTTAATATTGGGCTGTCTTTCTAGGGAAAAGTAGTTTTTATTGAAACAGTGAGGATTAGCTAGGATTTATTGCATAGCCATAACCTTTTGGTAGAAATCTGTATAATTATTATCAAGATGAAGTTATAATTTCTTAAATGGTACAAAATTTACTTTGATTTCAAATTTAAGGTTTGCATTGGTCTGAATTTTTTATTGATATAAAAGTGAGATTAATATTTTTACTCTCACAGGCATTGTGCCTATATTAACACATTTAGGACTGCAAGACTTAGACAAGTCCTTCTTTAACTTTTTTAACTAATTGAGATGGTTAGCCTGTGAGTTAAGGGCCTATAGCAATGGCTCTGAGATTCTTGTTAGGGTATTTTCTAGATTTTAATTAGAAATAGCTGAGAGGAGTTAATGGACAAAAGTCCAGATTGCCTTATATAGATAGTTGGTTTTCAAAATGTCAGAAGTCCACAGAATTGGTGTTACAAACATTTCTGTATTAATATTCATTTTGATTAGAGACCTGTCTGCTCCTGACAGCTTCCCTGTCTTGGAGTCTAAGAAGAAGTTGAGCATCTTTGGAGTTTCTCTAGTTGTGGTGAGACAGCCACTAGGCAAGAATTGCCTCTTTTCATATACAGACAAATTACTGTCTAGAAAATAACACACTTGCGAAATAGTCAACTGATTATATCTGCCAAGACAGAGTAATCAGCCCTTAATAATTCTGCATTACTAGGTCTGTCAAATGATCCTGAGCCAGAGGGCTGAAGATTGGATAGTCCAACATTTTGAGGTTTGGGGACTGTCCAGGTGTTCAGTCGTCTCTATAAATTGGCTAAGTTTTAGAAGCTATGCTTTGTGTTTTTCAGTTAATTCAGTCATTCTAGATTTCTGACAGGGTTGAAGACTTATAGTCTCATAGCCAATCCCGGCTATTTACTTTGAGAGAAAAGATTTGAGAGGTTGATTTTCAGCTGACATTCATTCTAAAGCCAAGAAAAAAAAAAAACAGGTTCAGAACTAAGTGTTTTAGTTAGGAGAGATGACAGAGGTTCTGGTTAGTCAACAAAATGGTGGACTGGGTATTAGGACTATCTTGTACTTTACTGATACAAATTAGAATATTTATGCTCTAATTGTATTTTGAGAGAAAGGTTTATTTTTATCTTAACAGGAAGTGTGATATGTAGGAGGAGCTTAGGTGGGAGGAGTAAAGAAAGGAAGAGGAGGAGGAAGGGAGAAAGAGGAGAAGGAAGAAGAGGAGCTAGGGGAGAGACTAGATGAGAGAGAGTCGAACATGGAGGCAGATATTCACATGTCTCCACCAGTCAAAGGTAGTTGGTATATCTAGTTTGGGTATTGGGTCACACTTCTGATTGTATGGGCAGCTTGTTATTGATCATTACCAAATATATAAAGCCTCTGGATAATTTAAGCATTAGAGTCTCATTTTTCTACTGGGCCCGAGTGGTTGGCAGGATGGTCTGGGCAATGCCTAGCCTTGCAGAGACAGTGTGGAAGATTGGCAGAGCCGTCTTTCATGCTGGCGTCTCATGGGTGACAAAGCTAGTGTTTCTAGCAGGCCATTTCTAGCTGCGGTGCCAGTTGCGCGCACCTCCCGTGTCCCCTTTTCACCCGTGGAAGAGAAACACGAGAGGCAGAATTCGGGTAGTTACCACAGTGAGGCTTTACTCTTAACAGCAAACGTGGAAAACTTGGAAGGACGCGGAAGGGCGGAAGGGCTGAGACTCGGAAGGGGCCTAGCTTAAATACAGCCTAGAGTGACATATTCACTTCTGATTGGCTGTTTGCTCACCACCCAATATTATGCCTCGGGATTGGCAGTGACTTTGGCGCGCTTCCTGCCTTTGCAGCTGCGCAGATAATTGTTTACTTCTGGAGAAGACATGAGGCCAGTGCCATCTTGAAATGGCAGATTATACCATCGCTAACAGCGGCTTCCTACAGGTGCCCACATGGCCTCCAGCCACTGAACATGGTGTCTGATCTAGCCAGAGCTGCTGCAGCCTAGACATAACCAGTGACTGCTTTTTTTAAAATAATTACTACAACACAGAAGTTACTTTTTAAGAGCCAGGCTGGTTGTACAACAAGCCTATAATACCAAACCTAGCAAGATGGAGACAAGCCAATCCCTATGGCTTTCTAGACAGCCTGCCTAGTCCATTTAGCAAGTGCCAGGCCAGGATGAGACTGTCTCAAAACAACGGAAGAGTGGTTGGCACCTGTGGGACAGCACTCCAAGGTGTCTCTGGCCCTGACATATAACTCTACTCACATGAATGGTACACACATGCACACACATATGGGCAGACTTGTGAATTACCATGGGGTCCCTGTTGCACCACAGCCAAGACAACGAAAGTTGAGGGGAAACTGAGCTTGTGGGAAATAGAGAAACTTTCCATGCTGAGGAAGTGCCACAGGCAAAGGCTGGAACATTGGCTTGACTTTTCTTCCCTCCAAAATGCCCCTAGACTTGCTACCCTATGGAAAAATAATGAAAATTGTTTGGCTGATGGAAAAGTTCGGGGGATGGGAGGGACTGTTCCTCCTAAGGGAAACTGAAGGTTGTACAAAAGGTGCTTGCCTTTTAAGCATCCCCATTTGCTCATCAAGATTCTAAAATTACTTGGAGCCCAGAAAGCGTAAGTAAAACAAATGCACATAAAGAAGTAATAGATAATGTTTAATAAGCGTTTACTCTGTCTGGCGTGGTGTGGTACACTTTATGTCAATCATTTCATGAGCGAGATATGCAGATATGTCCTGTCACATTTCACTCTGTGTAAAGATAAAACTGCAACATAAAATGCTTAGGTCATCAGCAAATGACAAAGGGACACAAGCCAGAGCACAGGCAGGCTCCCGCTCTGAACCGTAGCTTCCTGTTATGTCAGCTGATTTTCAGTTTTTGTCTCGGTTTTAGTGTCTTTGTCACTGTTTTTGACACATTGAGTTTCATCATAGTTGTTAAAAGTAAGGCTGCATGAGAAAGTCCTGTAAGAAACATACACTTTAAGTCTATTTTTAAAATATACTCTTTATTTTTTTTTTACAAAGTTTAAATGGAAGTACCCTTTATGTGTGGATCATTCTTCTCCCAGAAGTGTAATGTTATTCCAAAAAAAAAAAAAAAAAAAAAAAAAACAAAAAAAACAATGTACCAGTGAGATACCTCTCACTACTAGCTATTGCTCCCCTCCCCTGAAAATGCAAGTTATAGGTTTCAATTTGTTAATATGTAAGTAACACTACTTCTTCATTGAAAAAAAAAAAGAGGTATCAGGAAGGGGAAAGAGATGGCAGAGGGTAGGCATGAGATTAAATGAAATGCATGACATATTTGTATGATATTGTCAAAACAAGTGAACTCTATAAAAATAGAATTTTACAGGCCCACATTGAAAACTTAACTAACTAAAATTTCATTAGGTTTTAAACTACATTACCAGAAAGTTTGGGCTAATAAGTCAGATACCCTGAACTCTCTGACTCACAATTCAGAGCTAGAAGTACTATTCCTTTCTTCAAGACAGACTGGTTTCCTCTCTGAGAAAAGGTACGCAAAAAGACAAGTGTAGGAGGCAGAAGCGTGGGCCCTTGCTCTGTAAGCATCTGCTTACACTCCCTGCGGGCCTTGCTTACTAAATTTGGGCTGCTCTGTCTCTAGTCTAGGATGCCATGTGAGGCTGAGAAGAAATCTGTCTCTCTCCATCCAAAGCCAAATGTAAAGAGTCCTCGAGTGTGGGTTTGAATCTCCGTGTGCATGATCTTAAATCATTTGGCTTGTGTCTACTTAAAGTAAACCCTAGCTTACTCAGTTACACTCATAGGAATAATCCCATAACCTGAGTCAGTTTCCCCAAGGGCTCCTTCGCACTGATATCGTCAGACCACTCTCTCTTTTTTCACCAGCTTGATTGGCTAGGATGTCTCAAAACCTGCATCTCCTCTTAGCTGGCTCTGGTCCAACCCCTTCCATGTGGCCCAGCTTTTGTTACTAGCCTCTCTGACACCATGAACTCCCACTTAGAACATCGCTGTCCACCTCATTCTCTGTGTGTGCCTTCAAGAAGGATGTAAAGAAGAAGGGCAGATACAAAGCCAGAAACCAAATAAAAGCAAAAGGAGATAGAAGGACTTTCTGCAAAAAGACACGTGGAATGCAATAAAATTATAACTTGACATTTAGGAATCTTTTACCCACTTATCCTGCTTTGTTTCTCAGACTTAGGCAGACAAGCGCACTGACTCCAACACTCAATGGAATCCATAGGTCTCTGTCCTCTGTGAAGGTCAGTAGAGGGCAAAAATATGGTGACCAACGCAGACACAAGAAGACAGGCCAGCAGGAGGGAAGCACAGAAAATTTACTTTACCATGTGTGCTGTGACATGGAAATATGAAAGGAAATTCTAAGGACTCAGGAGAAAGTAATTATTGTGCTCCATCTCCCAGAAGTGGGCGATCTTACAGAAAAAGTGATTGGGCCAAAGGTCTGACACAGGGGTAATAAACTCAGGGGAAACCAGCAACCACTTTTTGCTTATCTTCCACTTGGCCTCTCTACATACCATTCCTGTCCTCCAGCAGAGGCCCAGAGCACTGAGAAATGGGGATTTTTATGACCTAGTTTCATGGGAAGGAAGCAAGCAGAGAGTGACCTTTCTAAATCATGTGGTTTGCTCTGGAAGATATAAGTTTGTGTTTCTATGACTCACCAGGGAGAACAGAAATTCTGCATTTCACGACCCCCTCTTGGGAAGGGAAGGAGATGGAAAAGAGTCAGACATCTGGGCTCTTAAGCCACTTTCTAACCTTTGTTTCAAAGCACCTTTGGATAATGCCTTTGGAACAATGATACCACTTCATTCAGGTAGCTCCAGACCAACTCCTCAGATACAGCTTTGAGTAAGTCCAACCAGTAGATTAACATCTGCCCTAACACATCAAAATTTGATGCAACCTGGTTCATGAACTAAAAGTCCCTTAATCTTAATCATTTAACAAATACTTTTGTCTACATGCCTCTTCCATTCCTCTGGACTGGATAAGCCAATTCTAGATTTTTATCAGCTATAGTTGAACGTTAAAGAAAGCTTAATGTGGCCAGCAATTGCTCTCAACTACTGCCCCATAGGCTTTGGGCAAGGTGACACTAGCATCTTTCCTTGAGACATTGTGATTTTGCTAGAACATTGTTATAATGTCTCATAGGTGTAGACTATGGGGCAGCTCCTGAATCTAGGAAAATCACAACCTGCAGAATTAGGAAAGAATAATGCTCAGAAAATGCTTTTTTTTTTATAGCTCAAGTACCATGATATGAATAAGCTATATTTCATGGCAAAAAAAAAAAAAAAAGAAAAGAAACCAAAATCTAGGTGTTCAAGTGGACTTTAATGCAAACAACAGTGATGTCTAGGGATAATGACAAAAGGCACTTGATGAGCAATTAGTGGAAAATATACTAACACATGTATTATTAAATTTGTGCAGTAGTTCAATATGCCATTTCAGCTATTATCTTCAAGTCATGAATAAAAAAACTAGGGCTTGTAGGAAACTCTTAATTCTTGAGATGATTAAGGCTTTATTATTGATATCACATTATCAGAATCTACACACATTATTAGCAAAGAAACAGTAAGTTAGCTCTCACTCTATTTATAGGACACAAGTAATGGAGATAATAGAGGTAATTTGTAATTTTATAGTATTTTCTTATGAATATTCATCAAACTGCTGACATCTGTCTCAGTAAATGTAGATAAATGGATTATAGGGCAACTTCCTTTAAAGGTAATTTTAGGTGCTATTTCAAGATAACTGCTTTTCACCAAAAGTTATTTACTCTATAGATTAAATGACTTCATCAAAACATTGCAAAGGAAGTGATGTTTTTTAAACACTCAATCTCAGGTGCTAGAACTAACACATTGCTCCGGTTATGAATCTTTTATAACACTACCCCAATATGAGATAGTTTCACTAATATCCATTACTCAGAAGAGATGAGATACATCTCATGCTTCAACCAATAAGAAAACAATTTGACAAAAGTTTAGCTTTTTTTCAACTTTCTCTTGGGGGAAAGAAATATGTTTTTCCTGTATGTTTGTTTTTTGAAACGGGATCTCATGGATCTCAGGGTAGCCTCAAATTCACTGTGTAGCCAAGGAGATGACCTTAAACTTCTGATCCTCCTGCTTCCACCTCCCTAGTCCTAAGATTACATATATGCTTCACTATCACCAGTTTATACAATGGTAGAGATTGAACCCAGACTCTCGTGCATGCTAGGCAACCTCTTTACCAACTGAGATACAGTCCCAGCCTGAGGAATTCTTTTATATTCACTTCTGTGGCTGTCATGAGCAATAACAGGTCAACCTGAGTTCACAGTGATGCTCACATGAGGTAACTTTCTCCCACTCCAAATTGTCTGCTTGCCATCTGCATCGCCTCTCTCGACTGCAGTTCAAGCTCCAGGCTCAGTAGCTCTTGATCTCTGCCCTCCTGTTCCTGAGAAAGGCAAAGCAACTGTGTGAGAAGCTTTTCCAGAGAAAAGGATAATTTTAAAATCTATTTAGAAAAGAGGCATGCAGATTCTGAAATGTTTCTGCCCCAACCAGCAGAGAGGTCACTTGAAGGCCCAGTAACTAGTTGATATTATAGTGCTACTTTTTGTACACTCAATATTCATCTAGTCAGAATTTATCTCTCTCAACTTTTGCTTTTTTCATCAATTTGATTATTCTACAATCATAAAATGTATATATTTCAGTTTGGACTACTACAAAAATGTCATAAATGAAGTGCTTTAAGGCTTTCTTAAGTGCCTTTCAAACAGTGATCACTTTTCACCAAAAACACAGTTACTCAGTCTTAGATACATAGGTAAATAAATCGGTACATAGATCAAACCCTGACTAATAATAAATCATAAGGAGTTGTGTTTTAAAACACTATTCTTTCATAAGCATATAATTTTACCATGTGCTAAAGATGAAAGCAAATTTTATACTAATAAAACAGTGGTGCATGTTTATTTTTGCAAGAAGTAATTTGAACATTAATTCACCTGAATATTGTATACATAGGATGTAAAGCATCCTTGGCATCTTTCAGAGTTGATGAACATCTTGATTTTATAAGCCCAGTGCTGAGACCTTCACTTCACATAAATTCATAACATAAAGATGTTTAGGGCAATATGAGAAATTGTTGGAAAGTCTATCCTGACCCTAATCCAAAATTCACTTAACCAGATTTTATAAAACTCATCACCAATTCCAACAGCAATTTGCAAAATCAAGCATTTTAAATGACACAATTTAAAATAAACTGTGATACATGCTGAAGAGTGACAGCAAAAAATAAATTATAAAGTCTGTGTCTTCTGCAGTTAAACCATTGTGTGTCTGTAAGAACTAAAATGTTTACATGGACAACTGAAAATACTGCAGTTCATAACATACAGTCGTCAGAATCGAAGCTGGGCTGTCAGGTGCCACATGCTTACATCATGCAGGATGACTGCATGTGCAGGTTACACGCTCGCCTTGTGTACCTCAGGACCAAGGCTTTCCAGAGTATACACAGAGGCAGGCCTTGACAGAAACATCTCAGATTCTATTCTCTGCACAATTCATTTTCAGTTAATTTTGGTCCTTACTCTACAGATGCCTTTTCCTATGTCCAAAATGTTTACAATCCTACTTTTCAGGTATTTGCCAGTTTAAGAAGCTGGGCTTGAACAAATCTGGAAGCTGGAAATCTAAAATCAAGGGACTGAGAAACCAGTGTCTGTTGGGTTGAAGTGTGTCCAGTGTCTGCCCCAACACAGGGCTAGGGCCACTCAGGGAGACAGAAGCGCAGGAAGTTTGACTGCACTCCCCACCCATGCCAGCTATGGGAAGCCAAGCCATGGTACCCCACACCGGGGTGCAGAGTGCAGTCTGAACTCCCTGGGGACTTCAGAGTTGGCTGGGGAGTCCCCAGGCCAAAATCCTGGACTGGCTGGTTCTCAGGCTCTTTAGCCTCCAGACACCGCTGGGAGCCGACAAACAGCAGAGAACGAAGTGGGGCCATTCAGGCTGGATTTGGGTTGGTGGTCGCCATAGCTGGGAACACAGAGAGGTCTTCTGCAGGAGATTAGAAGGAGGCTCTGTAGGCAAAGGCCTGTTCCTCTTAGCAGACTGCGATGAAAAAAAAAAAAGCAGTCCATAGTTTTATGATGGTTATTGTCATGGCAGAAAGTAGATGAGAAACTGTACCCCAGTTTCTCAGGGCAGGCCTAAATACCTTCTGCAGGAAGAAGGGTCTGGGAAGAAATGCTTAATTGGCTAAGCCCTCTGGCCTTTAGGTACCTCGTTAATATGGAGATCTGTCTTGAGGCTCGGTGGCCTGTAGTCACACCCTCTATGTGTAGAGGGGCTAGTAGGGGCATTGCCCTACATGACTAAAAGACAAAGGACAAATATCTATGGAGGGCTGAGGCCTCATGTCAGGAGCCTGGAGTCTGGGAGCATGGCGAAATGCTTGCCATCCCTTGCAGGGGACCCTGCAGGGTCACCTGCGGGGTCTCCGCTGGTTTCTAGCTTGTGACCAGAAACCAGGCTCATTAATTAGTTTTTGTAAACCTCCAATAGCATCCCATTGGGAGTGGTGCCTTCAACACATGCATTTAAGGCAAAGGGCCACCAACATGCAATACACAGCAACAGACTAGTGCTATTTCTGCCTTAGTGTCTTGTGAGGAATGAATAGATGAATAAATAGATGGATGAATGAATGGATATCATTTTGTGTTATAATATATGAATATGTCAGAAATTCTGTTCTAAGCAAATCTGGCAAGGGAAATGCCCATATAACCAAAAACTTGTTTTTACATGCTGATTTCTTTGCAAAGGGACCTTATTATCAACTTGATTCTTGGTAAAACCTATTTTCCGGGAAGAGTCAGCCAACAAGGTTGAAAATCAGCAGAGAAACGCTCATGGACAAATGAATTATAGACCACAGAATGGCAACTGCCTGCAAGGTATTAGAAAGTATCACCTTGCTACATAAAAGCTGACAAGGCATAGGAGCTCACTGGGTAGCTAAACCACTGCTGGTCTGCTTGCCCTTAAATATAATAACTTCATTTGATTAAGTCAGCCATCATGTTTAATCAGAGAGGATACTGGAGTAGATTAGACACTAATGATTGAGTAATGTTCTGCAGCCATAGTCAGCCATCTTATTAATTATTATATTTAATAATGTGGGGAAAGATAATTAGGAAAGCAAACGGTGAAAGCATCAGAATAGTAAACAAGTTAAGTCAACATAGTTGCCAGAGCACACCCTCACACAAAGCATTTTAAGTGGGTTACTGTGAACTTTTCTTTAATTGAATCAGCAGAGACCTGTAGACTACAAATACAATACTTGTAAACTTTCTCACTGCCTGTCTCAAAGTTTTCTCTGGGAGACAATGTAAGCGATGTAAAATGTAAGCATTCTAGACCTGGAGAAGTGGCTCAGCAGCTAAGAGCGTGCAACTCTTGCAGAGGACCCAGGTCAGCAGCCAATACTCATCTCAGGCAGCTAAAAACCATCAGGACCTCCAGTCCCAGGTGATCAGAGGCTTTTTCTGAGCTCAATGGGCACCAACTCTCATACATGCACATACCCATATAGAGAGACACACAGAGACACCTAGAAATGTGACAAACCCTTTTTACTTCTTAAGTACATGCTTTGTCTCACTAAACTGCCATTTCAATTCAAAACACGAACTTAATTTGTTGAGATACATTCCTCTAAAATTAAAAGGCATAAATCAGATATCCATATTCTACAAACATCCCACCACACACTTCTGACACAGAAAGACTGAAGAAAGGGCGGCGTGCTTTAAGGTGATGGAAACCAGTAGCAGTCTATTAAAGGTCTCAAATTAGCTGGCTGCTCTTCACGATCATACCGATTTCAAGTGCCTTAAAGTGCTCTCTTATTGATTTATACGTCACCAGGAAGTAGACAATAAAACCACGGGATTCATCTGAGCATTTTAGCACCAAGAAATACAAACCTATGTAACTCACAAGGTGTGAGCCTTTTAAAAGGTGGACACTTTTGTCCTCCTTCCCAGTCTAACGTGGTCTGACCAAGACAAAAACAGGCAGAAGAGGCAACAGTGTAGAATACTAAAAGAAATAAATGGGCAGCATTTAGGCAGCCCTGAAAGAAGACTGCTCTTAAAGATAACTCAGAATTGGAACAGCATGTTTAAGGTGAAATGTGCTTTCCCTTTCACCTTGGCTTGTACCTCCCAAGAAAGTCAAGTGGGCACAGTATTCTTCTCATTGCAGAGATAATGGAACAATCTGGGGGCAATTCAGTGTCATCTATGTCGGTGGAGAATTCAGAGCTTGCGCTGCAGTTGCCCGATTCCCCTCCCTTAACTATGTCCTGTTGTCCCTACCCACTGGAGCCCCTCTGAGAACAAATCGCCGGTTTTGGTAAACGGTGGAAGCTTGGCAGCAACATGAATGACATTCAGCACTCTGATGAATGGCTCCGGCACTTCATTGGGATGCTTGCCAAAGAACAGTGTTACTACAGCGCGTTTCCAGTGGCTCTAAGCAGCAGATGAATTGCACATCAATTTATTTAAATAGCAAGAGGGCGAGCCTATTCATGGCCATTACCAGGTGCGGATTGATGCCTGCTAGGGTAGATTTCCCACTGCGAAGCCCTTTAGTCGCACCATGTGGCTTTCCCACTCCATTATGCCTGCTAAATGAATCAATCTTACCTTAATATCATTCTTAAATATTTAATGCCAAATTACAATGCTGCCTTTTAAAATCAGTTGGTAAAATAAAAGCAAAAAATTGTTCTGCAGGATGCACCCCACTTGAGAAGCCCCCATGAGGACTTACTGGGTTGGGCTGTTTGTCCCCTGGGGAGTGGGCCAATTAAAAGGATTTATTTGCTTGTGTACCAATCTGGGCCATAGCAGAAAAAAACTACAAAAAAATTAAAAAATTTTTAAAAACAGTAAGCAATTTAAGGCTCGCTTTCCTGGTTGAATCCATATGTATTGTAATGCCGAACTTGACCCAGAAAATCGCTTTCTGCACATTATTACTGTGTCCTTTATAGGACTCAAACAAGACACCATGTAGGAGAAATCAAGATGTCCCTTCTGGATAGAACACTCAGTTTTGCTTCTGGGTGGGGCTGCTATGCAAATAAGTACATGGTTGGATTTTTATTTAACAGTGGTAGTAGTTGTTATTGTAGCTCTCTCTGTCTCTGTGTTTCTGTGTCTGTCTCCTCTCTCTCTCTCTCTCTCTCTCTCTCTCTCTCTCTCTCTCTCTCTGTGTGTGTGTGTGTGTGTGTGTGTGTGTGTGTGTGTGTGTGTGTGGTTTGTGCATATCATAGAGTATCTGTGGACATCAGAGGACAACTTTCCAGGCATCCTTTCTACCCTGAGCGCCATGGATGAAATTCAGGTGGTCAAATGTGAATGGCAAAACTCGTGTCTGCTGCAGCATCATGGTGGCCTCTCCCTGAGTTTTTAAATGACTCTCAGTTCATTCAAATCAGAAGCCTTATTTAAGGAGATTATTAATTACATGCTTTGCTGTTAGATCTTCCATTTGAATGTTTGCTTTGATGTTGTCTTTTGGTTTGGGTTTTAGGATTTTGTTTGTTTGTTTGGTGGGTTAGTTATTATTTTTTGTTTTTGTTTATTTGTTTGGTTTGTAGACAAGAGATCAGGTAGCTCAGGATGGTCTCAAATGACCACTTAGCTGCAAATGGCCTTGAACCACTAAGGGTCTTAATTCAACCTCATGAATGCTGGAGTTACAAACATCTGCCCCTATGCCTTGCTAGAATTCCCATTTCAATGTGTGCTTTTCAAAAGCTTTTGCTTTCTGCAGCTGGGATGGACAGAGCTGAGCTCCAATCAGACCTTCACCATCCTTCCTTCAGTGTTCAAGTCAATGCTTAGAAGATTCTGATGAAAAACAAGGCACCCTTTGCAATGTTGCCGCTCCCAGCAACATGAAGGTGGCTTGAAATTTCTTTGCTTAAAAACAAAAATAAATAAATAAACAAACAACTTCCTGTTGTAACAGCTACGGTAGAAGAGATGTTTCAACAAATGAGAAGTATTTCATCACTTAGATAAGGACCTGGTACACTGGTAGGCTAACTGAAAACCATTACCTCTCCTTTCTCTCCTCCAAACCCAATGCCCCAGTCTCTTTCCCAAGATTGTAGCAGACTACCTGTTGTGGCGTCTCCTCACCTTCTGTTCTCATACCCAGAAGAATAAGCAGATCCTTGTGGCACACCCTGGTTTCCTCCCTTCTGTGGACTCCCTCAGCTATCCTCTTCAAGCCCATGCCCATTCCTAAGTGTCAGTTCCCAACACCTAGAAACACAATAATTCCAACGTCTTCACCTAGCAGACTCTCAGAAGAAATTGCAAACAGATAACACGTAGCTATCACACTCTCCTGAGAATAAGAAAATGAAATGGAAACCAAAAAAAAAAAAAGAAAGAAAGAAAGAAAGAAAGAAAGAAAGAAAGAAACCAGCTTCAGTACAAAGGCAAGAATAGATATCAGCACATAGAATTACAAGCAACCTAAACCCAACCACCTAGACACAATCAATAACGAGAAATGTATGTCTACACTAGAATGCAGTAAACCTATCACAACAGCCAGAGAATTATAAAACCTTAATATAGCTTTATGAATGCAATGGATGTTCTTAAAGAGGAAATGAGTAAATCCTTTAATATCTATGAAACACTAGCAAACAATGAAAGGAAAGGAATAAAACAGTTTGACACTTGAAAATAGAAGTAGAATCAATAAGGAAACTCAAACTGAAGAAAATGTGGACATGAAAATTTAAGAAATAAAACAGACTTCAGAAGCATGCCTTGCCAATAGACTATAAGATGGAGGACATACTTTCAGGCATTGAAGATAAAATAGAAAACAATAGATTCTTCAGTCAAAGAAAATAGTTAATCTGAATGACTCAAGGTACAAAGCATCCAGGAAACCTGGTTTTATGAGAAAACCTAATTTAAAAATAATAGGAATAGAAAAAAACTTAGGCCAAAGGCACAAAATTATTTTCAACAATGTCATAGAAGAAAATTTCCCTAACCAAAAGAAGGAGATATCAAGTAATATCTATCTATCAAGGTACAAGAAGCATGCAGAAAAAATAGACTAGACCAGAGAAGAAAGTCCTCTTTGCACATAATAAAAAAAAATACTAGGCCTGGAGGTGGTAGCATTTTAATCTAAGCACTCAAGAGGCAGAGGTATGTAGATATCTGAGTTCAAGGTCAGGCTGATCAATAGAGTGAGTTCTAGGACAGCCAAGGCTCCACAGAGAAACCATGTGTGGAAAAGAATAAAGAATATTAATTAATTAATTAATAATTATTAATATTATTAATAATTAAGAATATTATTAATTAATTAATAAAGATATTAAAGCTGCAAAAAAAAGGAGACCAAATAAAAAATAAAGACAGACCTATTAGAATAGCATTAGACGCCCCTCGCCTGGTCCTTGTGGCTGGGGCAGACACTTAGCTGGTCTGCTCCTGTGAGGCCACTGTATCCTGAGACATTTTAGAGCAGACACTGAACTCAGAGCATCAGGTAAAAAGAATTACCCACTACCCTATGCCCCAGAGCTACAACTGGGAGCAGGGAGTGCTCAGGACTCACCAGGCACCCAAACCCTGCCCCTGCAGAATACCACTCCCCTTCCACCCCTCACCTGGTCCTTGTGGCTGGGGCAGACACCTAGCCGGTCTGCTCCCATGAAGACACCTTATCCTGAGACATCCTAGAGGAAACACTGCACTCAGAGCAATGGACACCTAGCTGGTCTGCTACCATGAAGACACCTTATCCTGCAACACCCTAGAGGAGCCACTGCATTCAGAGCAGCTGGAGCTCAGGATCACAGGATCACAGAGACATCTGGACACTGAGGAGTTCAAACATAAGCAAGATAACTAGAAAGGCAGGCTCCAGTCAGAGGCAGTGAGTGCAGGTAGCACTAGAGTTAACCAGATGGCAAAAGGCAAGAGCAGGAACTTAAGTAACAGAAACCAAAGTTACTTGGCATCATCAGAACCCAGTTCTCCCAACATAGCAAGCCCTGAACACCCCATCACACCAGAAAAGCAGGATTCAGAATTAAAATCACTTCTCATGATGATGATAGAGGACTTTAAGAAGGACATAAATAACACTCTCAAAGAATTTGAGAACACAGGTAAACAGGTAGAAGCCCTTGAAGAGGGAACACAAAAATCCCTTAAAGAATTGCAAGAAAACACAACCAAACAGGTGAAGGAATTAAACAAAACCATCCAGGATCTAAAAATGGAAGTAGAAACAATAAAGAAATCTCAAAGGGAGACTACCGTAGAGATAGAAAACCTAGGAAAGATATCAGGAGTCATAGACAGAAGCATCACCAACAGAATACAAGAGATAGAAGAGAGAATCTCATGTGCAGAAGATACCATGGAAAACTTTGACACAACTGTCAAAGAAAATGCAAAATGCAAAAAGCTCCTAACCCAAAACATCCAGGAAATCCAGGACACAATGAGAAGACCAAACCTAAGGATAATAGGTATAGATGAGAGTGAAGATTCCCAACTTAAAGGGCCAGTAAATATCTTCAACAAAATTTTAGAGGAAAACTTGCCTAACCTAAAGAAAAAAATGTCCATAAATATAAAAGAAGCCTACAGAACTCCAAATAGACTAGACCAGAAAAGAAATACCTCCTGTCACATAATAATTAAAACATCAAATTACAAAACAACAACAACAACAAAATACTAAAAGCAGTAAGGGAAAATGGTAAAGTAACATAAAAAGGAAGACCTATCAGAATTACACCAGACTTCTCAACAGAGAATATAAAAGCCAGAAGATCCTGGACTGATATCATACAGACCCTAAGAGAACACAAATGCCAGCCCAGACTACAATACCCAGCAAAACTGTCAATCATTATTGATGGAGAAAACAAGATATTCCATGACAAAACCAAATGTACACAATATCTTCCCACAAATCCAGCACTTCAAAGGATAAATGATAGAAAACTCCAACACAAGGAGGGAAACTACAGCCTAGAAAAAGAAAGAAAGTAATCTTCCAACAACCCCAAAAGAAGATAGTTACACAAACATAATTCCACCTCTAATAACAAAAAAAAAAAAACCCAGGAAGCAACAATTATTTTTCTTTAATATCTCTTAATATCAATGGACTCAATTCTTCAACGAAAAGACATGGACTATCAGACTGGATATATAAACAGGACTCAGAACTTTGCTGCATACAGGAAACACACTTCTGTGAAAAAGACAGACACTACCTCAGAGTAAAAGGATTGAAAACAATCTTCCAAGCAAATGATCCCAAGAAACAAGCTGGAGTAGCAATTCTAGCATCAAATAAAATTGATTTTCAACCAAAAGTAATCAAAAAAGATAAGGAAGGACACTGCATACTCATTAAAGGAAAAATCTACCAAGATTAACTCTCAATTCTGAACATCTATGCCTCAAATGCAAGGGCACCCACATACATAAGAGAAACTTTACTAAAGCTCAAAGCACACATTGTACCTCACACAATAATAGTGGGGGATTTCAACACCCCACTCTCGGCAATGGACAGATCATGGAAACAAAAACTAAACAGAGACACAATGAAACTAACAGAAGTCATGAACCAAATGGATTTAACTGACATCTATAGAAAATGTCATCCTAAAACAAAAGACAATACCTTCTTCTCAGCACCTCATGGTACCTTCTCCAAAATAGAACATATAATTGGTCACAAAACAGGCCTCAACAGATACAAAGAGATTGACATAATCTTTTGCATCCTATCAGACCAGCATGGTCAAAGGCTGGTCTTTAATAATGACAAAAACAATGGAAAGCCCACATACAAGTGGAAACTGAACAACGCTCTACTCAATGGTGACTACTTGGTCAAGAAAGAAATAAAGAAAGAAATTAAAGACTTTTTAGAATTTAATGAAAATGAGGACACATCATACCAAAACTTGTGGGACTCCATGAAAGCAGTACTAAGAGGAAAACTCATAGCTCTAAAAGCCTACAAAAAGAAACTGGAAAGAGCATACACTAACAACTTGACAGCACACCTGAAATCTTTAGAACAAAAAGAAGCAAATACACCCAAGAGGAGTAGATGGTAGGAAATAATTAAACTCAGGGCTTAAATCAACCAAGTAGAAACAAAAAGAACTATACAAAGAAACAACAAACCCAGGCGCTGGTTCTTTGAGAAAACTAACAAGATAGATAAATGGTTAGCCAGACAAACCAGAGGGCATAGAGTTAGTATCCAAATTAATAAAACCAGAACTGAAAAGGTAGACATAACTACAGAAACTGAGGAAATTCAAAAATCATCAGATCCTACTACAAAAGGCTATACTCAACAAAACTGGAAAATATGAATCAAATGGTCAATTTTTTAGACAGATATCAGGTACCAAAATTAAATTAGGAACAGATAAACAATCTACATAGTCCCATAACCCCTAAAGAAATAGAAATAGTCATTAAAAGTCTCCCCACCCAAAAAAGTCCGGGACCAGATGGTTTTATTACAGAATTCTATCAGACCTTCCAGGAAGACTTAATAACAATTCTCTTCAAACTATTCCACAAAATAGAAACAGAAGGAACACTACCCAATTCATTCTATGAAGCTATAATTACGCTCATACCTAAACCTCACAAAGACCCAACAAAGAAAGAGAACTTCAGACCAATCTCTTTTATAAATATTGATGTAAAAATACTCAATAAAATTCTTGCAAACTGAACCCAAGAACACATTAAAACAATCATCCATCATGATCAAGTAGGCTTTATCCCAGAAATACAGGGATGGTTCAATATTCGGAAATTCATCAATGTAATCCACTACATAAACAAACTCAAAGAAAAAAAAAACACATGATCATCTCACTAGATGCTGAGAAAGCATTTGACAAAATTCAACATCCCTTTCATGTTAAAAGTCTTGGAAAGATCAGGAATTCAAGGCCCATACCTAAACATAGTAAAAGCAATATACAGCAAGCCAGTAGCCAACATCAAACTAAATGGAAAGAAACTTGAAGCAATCCCACTAAGATCAGGGACTAGACAAGGCTGCCCACTATCACCTTACCTATTCAATATAGTACTGGATGTCCTAGCCAGAGCAATTAGAAAACAAAGGGAAGTCAAAGAGATATTAATAGGAAAGGAAGAAGTCAAAATTTCACCATTTGCAGATGATATGATAGTATACTTAAGTGACCCTAAAACTTCCACCAGAGAACTCCTAAACCTGATAAACAACTTTAGCAAAGTGGCTGGATATAAAATCAACTCAAACAAATCAGGAGTCTTTCTCTACTCAAAGGATAAACAGGCTGAGAAAGAAATTAGGGAAATGACACCCTTCACAATAGCCACAAATAATATAAAATATCTTGGAGTAAATCTAACCAAGCAAGTGAAAGATCTGTATGACAAGAACTTCAAATCTCTGAAGAAAGAAATCGAAGAAGATCTCAGAAGATGGAAAGATCTCCCATGCTCCTGGATTGGCAGGATTAATTTAGTAAAAATGACCATCATGCCAAAAGCAATCTACAGATTCAATGAAATCACCATCAAAATTCCAAATCAATTCTTCATAGAGATAGAAAAGACAATTTGCAAATTCATTTGGAATAACAAAATACCCCAGATAGTGAGAACTATTCTCAACAATAAAAGAACTTCTGGGGGAATCACCATCCCAGACCTCAAACTGTACTACAGAGCAGTAGTGATAAAAAACTGTATGGTATTGGTACAGAGACAGGCAGGAAGATCAATGGAATAGAATTGACGATCCAGAAATAAACCCACACACCTATGGTCACTTGATCTTTGACAAAGGTGCTAAAACCATTCAGTGGAAAAAGGACAGCATTTCAACAAATGGTGCTGGTTCAACTATAGGTCAGCATGTAGAAGAATGCAAATCAATCCATTCTTATCTCCTTGTATAAAGCTTAAGTCCAAGTGGATAAAGGACCTTCACATAAAACCAGATACATTGAAACTAATAAAAGTGGGGAAGATATTTGAATATCTAGGCACAGGGGAAAAGTTCCTGAACAGAACACCGATGGTTTATGCTCTAAGATGAAGAATTGACAAATGAGACCTCATAGAATTGCAAAGCTTCTGTAAGGCAAAGGACACTGTCAATAGGACAAAAAGGCAACCAACAGATTGGGAAAAGATCATTACCAATTCTACATCTGATAGAGGGCTAATATCCAATATATACAAAGAACTCAAGAAATTAGACTCCAGACAACCAAATAACCCTATTAAAAACTGGGGTACAGAGCTAAACAAAGAATTCTCAACTGAGGAAACTCGAATGGCAGAGAAGCACCTTAAGAAATGCTCAACATCCTTAGTCATCAGGGAAATGCAAATCAAAACAACACTGAGATACCACCTCACACCAGTCAGAATGGCTAAGATCAAACGCTCCGGTGACAAGAGATGCTGGCCAGGATGTGGAGAAAGAAGAACACTTCTCCATTGTTGATGGGATTGCAAGCTGGTACAACCACTCTGGAAATCACTCTGGTGGTTCCTCAAAAAATTGAACGTAGTATTACCTGAGGACCCATATGTACCACTTCTGGGCATATATCCAGAAGATGCCCCAACATATAACAAGGACATATGTTCCACTGTGTTCATAGCAGCCTTATTTATAATAGCCAGAAGCGGGAAAGAACACAGATTTCCTTCAACAGAGGAATGGATACAAAAAATGTGGTACATTTACACAATGGAGTATTACTCAGCTATTAAAAATAATGAGTTCGAGAAATTCTTAGGTAAATGGATGGAACTAGAAAATATCATCCTGAGTGAGGTAACCCAATCACAAAAGAACACACATGGAATTTATTCACTGATAAGTGGATATTAGCCCAAAAGCTTGAAATAGCCAAGATTCAACTCACAGACCACATGAAGCTCATGAAGAAGGCAGACCAAGTGTAGATGCCTCAGTCCTACTTAGAAGGCGTAACAAAATACTCAAGGGAGCAACTATGGAGACAAAGTGTGGGACAGAAACAGGGCCGTCTGGAGGCCATTCCACCTGGGTATACATCCCATGTGCAGTGACCAAAGGTAGACACTTATGTGGATGTTAAAAAGTGCATGCTGACAAGAGCCTGATATAGCAGTCTCCTTAGAGGTCTGTCAGAGTCTGACATATTCAGAGGCAGATGCTCACAGCTAACCACTGATCTAATCAAGGGGTTCCCAATGGAGAAGTTAGAGAGAAGACTGAAAAAGCTGAAAGGGTTTGTGGCCCCATGAGGAGAGCAACAATACCAACCAACCAGAGTTCCCCAGTGTCTAAACCACCAGCCTGGGAGCACATAGAGAGGGACCCATGACTCCATCTGTATATGTAGGGGAGGATGGCCTTGTCGGACATAGGTGGGAGAGGAGATCCTTGGTCCCATGAAGGCTGAACACCAAGTGGGGGGGTACAAATTTGAGGGTGGGGAGGTAGGAGTTGTGGGGAGGTGGGGGCACATCCTCATATAAACAGGAGGAGGGGGGATGGGATAGGAGGGTCCTGGGTGGTGGGGGAAATGGGGTAAGAGGATAAAATCTAAAGTGTAAATATAATATCCAATAAAAAAAATTAAGAATAGCACTGGACTTCTCAAACAAGGTTCTAAAAGAAAGAAGGAGCTGGTCTGGTATTCTATAAACAGATTACAGACCAGACCACAGATGCCAACACAGACGACTATATCCAACAAAACTTTCAATCACGTTAGCTAGAGAAAATAAGACATTCCATGATTTAAAAAAAAAACAAATTTAAGTAATATCTATCTATACATCCACCAATAAAGAAAATCTCAAGCTAAAGAGGTTAAGCATACAAAAAAGAATGCAAAGAATAAATAATTCCAGACAGCAAATCAACAAAGGGGAAACATATACCCACCACCACCAGCAACAACAACACAACAGCAACAAAATAATAGGAATAAACAAACACTGTTCACCTCTTACCACAGTTAAGATCAGATAAACAATTTAAGCAGACCTATAACTCCTACTGGAATATAAGCAGTCATTAAAAGTCTCTAAGCCAGGGCTGGAGAGATGGCTTAATGGTTAAGAGCACTGTCTGTTCTTCTAAAGTATTAGAGTTCAATTCCCAGCATCACATGGGAGCTCACAACTGTTTGTAACTCCAGTCTAAGGGGTCTGACACCCTTTTACTAATGCACATAAAATAAAGTTAAACAAAAAATTAAAGTTTTTAACATAATATATGATTTAAGCTGTAGTAGTGTTTCTTTTATGAACTTGATTGCTCTTGTGTTTGTAGTATCCATCCCTATCTCTTTTGGTTACTTTTAGTTCAAAGCCTATTTTGTCAGATAGTATATTAAAAATTGATCTATCATGATCAATATATTGTCATATATTGACCCTCACATGCTGACAGTGGAAGACTATAATACCCAACTCTCATCAATAGACTAGTCATTCTGACAAAAACTAAAGAAAGAAATGTAGAGCTAAATGGAGCCATAAATCAAACGGACATAACAAATACTTATATTTCACCTAGACACAATAAAATATACACTTTTCTTAACACTTTTGACACTTGGTGAAATGTTCTACAAAACTGACCATATAATCAGACACAATGTAAGTCTCGATGGATATAAGAAAATTGAAATAACACCCTTGATTCTATCAGATTGACACTGATTAAAGTTAGATAGCAACAAGAGTGGAAACAACAGAAAGCTTACAAATTCATTAAATCTGGACAAATCACTACTGACTGGGAAAAAAATGGATCAAGACAGAAATTACAAAATAAGTGAGAGTGCCTTTCAAAAATTAAGTGAAATGAAAACAGAAACACCCAAACTTATTGGACACAATGCAAGCAGTTCTAAGAAACAGGTTCATAACATTAAGGGCCTGTATTAAAAAATTAGAGAGAGCTCACGGCATCTAATAAAGATCTTAAATAAAGCATCTAAAAGCTCTAGAACAAAAAGAAAAAATCATACCCAAAGAGAGTAGGTAGCAAGAAAGAAACAAACTCGGGACTGAAATCAATAAATGCAAACAACAACAACAACAAAAAAAAAAAAAGAATGAATGAAACAAAGAATTTGTTCCTTAAGAAAATCAATAAACCAAAGTAACTAAAAAGTAGAGAGATAAGGTCAAAATTAATGAAATCAGAAACAAAAAAAGGAGGACATAGCAACAGGTGCCTAGAAAATACAGAGAATTGTAAGGCTATAGTTTAAAACTTGTACTCCATTAAACTGGAAAATCTAAAACAAGTGGATAATTTTCTTAGTACATACCTCTTACCATAGTTAAATCAAGATCAGATAAACAATTTAAACAGACCTATAACTCCTACTGGAATATAAGCAGTCATTAAAAGTCTCTAAGGCAGGGCTGGAAAGATGGCTTAATGGTTAAGAGCACTGTCTGTTCTTCTAAAGTACTAGAGTTCAATTCCCAGCATCACATGGGAGGTCACAACTGTTTGTAACTCTAGTCTAAGGAATATGACACCCTTATATATGCACATAAAATAAAGTTAAACAAACAAATTATATGTTTTTAAAAAGACACACACACACACACACACACACAAACAAGGTCTCCAAGCCAAAAAATGCCCAATGCCAGATGGTTTTAGCATAGAATTCTACCAGACTTTCAAAGAAGATTTAATGGCAATATTCTTCAGATTATTACACAAAATAGAAACAAACAAAAAAAAAAAAAAAGCATTGCCCAACTCATTTTATAAAGTCCCAGTTACTCTGATACTGTTACCTGATACAAGTAAAGATCAAAGAAAAAAAAGACAATTACAGCTCAATTTCCCTTACGAACATAGATTTAAAAAAAAAAAAAAAAACTTCCCAACAAAATACATGCAAACCACATCCAAGAACATATCAAAAATTCATCTATCATGATCAAGAAGGCTTCATCCCAGAGATACAGGGATGGTTCAATATTTGTAAGTAAATAAATGTAATCCACCATAAAAACAAACACCACTCAAAATGTTTTTGACCAAATCTAACACCGCTTTATAATAAAAGTCCTGGAGACAATTGACATACCTCAACACAATAAAGGCAGGTTATTAGACAGCATCAACTTAAGTGAAAGAAACTCAAAACAATTTCACTAAAAAATATCAGGAACAAAATGAGCTTTCTCTTTTCCTCTGCTGGAGAGAGAGGTTGTAAGGAAGAAGGGTGGGAACAAGGGGAGAGAGAGATGAATAGGATCGGGGTACAAGATGTGAAATTCACAAAGAATCAATAAAAAGTTTTTTTTAAAAAAAAATCAAATTATCCATTTCATAAATGGAGTGCAGATCTGACTAGAAAATTCTCAAAAGAGGAAACTCAAATGGCTGAGAAACATGTAATGTTCAACATCCTTATTTATCAGGGAAATACAAAAAGAAATTACTTTTAGATTTCATCCTGAATGGTCAAGAACAATAACACAACTGACAGTTTTTTTCTGACCAGGATGTGGAGTAAGGGAGACACTCATCTATTGCTGGTGGGCATTACAAATGTGTACAGCTGTGAGAGAAATCGGTTCCTCATGAAGTTGGGAACAAATCTACCGAAAGATCATGGTATACCACTGTTTGACATATACCCAAAGGATGCTTCATCTTGACGTGATTGAGCACTGGTATTATAATGTAGCAGAATGTTACTATGGTCATTTTATTGTTATATTCCTTTAGTAGAACAGTAGAATTTGGCATTAACTCAGGTCCCTAGTTATCTTGGTTCTTGGTAACCCACTCAAGTATGGGTCTAATCATGTTCTTTGTTGCTTTATTCGTAAGAGTGAAAAATTTGAAACAACCTCAACAGAGATAAACGAATTAGAAAAAATATGGTACGTTTATACAGTGGAATATTATTCCGTTGTTAAAAGGGAAATTATGGAATGTGCAGGCAAATGGAACTAGAAAAAAATCACCCTGAGTGAGGTAATCTAGATCAAGAAAGACAAATATGGTATGTTTTGTTCTATGTGGATATTAGCTTTTAAATCATTGATAAGCAAGCTACAATGAGCCAAGGTCCATGAAGTTTATACCATATAGAATAAGCAATTAAGGGTAAAGAACAGATCTTCCTAGGAAAAGAAAACAGAGTAGGTAGTTGTGGGTGATGGAGGAATGGGGGAGGCTGGGATCAAAAGATCAATCTAGGAGGGAAGAAGGGGATGAGAAAGGGACTATGGAAGAGAAGCTAAAATTAAGGGCATTCGAGGTGTGGTATGGAATCCTAATGCAATGAAAGCTTCTAAAAATAAATGCATATGTGAAGGTGAGATCAATGAAATTGCCAAATAACAGGGAAATAGAGCCTCAACCAAACATTTCTTGTCACCAAATGATGCTTCTAGTAGCAAGAATGGGTTACATTTAATTGAGTTGTTGACCAAACAGTCCCACAGGAATTCCCAAAAAACCAAGCTGTTACCAAGGCAATCTATAGATTGCTCTCTACAAACTGATGGCAAGGCTCCATTGCTGAAGACAACAACTGCACAACTCCTTGAACATGGAGAACTCAAACTGGTGCCTATGTAGAGACTCCACCCTGACAGGTTAGTAATCTTGGTACTGGTAGATACTCTGCATGCTACCAAAAGAGAAATTCAAACACCAACCCAGCTACAACCCCTCTGACCTACAAAGGTGTCTTACCTACAAGGTATGTTATTGCAGTGGTGGCACGAAGCTTCTGGGAGTGACCAACCAATATCTGAATTTACTGAATGCCCACTCCACAAGATGGAACTTATACTTACTACTGTGTGGGTGACCAAGAATCTGAGACTAACTGGTCCAGGGACCTAAGTTAAAATAAAATTCTACTATTCTACTAAAGGACTATAACAATGAAATGACTACAATGGCATTCTGCTACATTTATAGATCAGTGCTTTGCTCAGTCATCATCAGAGAAGCTTCATCCTGCAGCAGATGAAAACAGAGACCTATAGCCAGATATTATGCAGAGAGGGAAAGACTTTGGAACACTCAATTCTAAATGAGATGTCTCCACCTAATCCTTCCCCTTGAGCCTTATGAAACCCTGTGGAAGAGAAGTCCAAGAGTTAGAGCCAGAAGGTATGAAGGATGCCAGGAAAATGTGACCCTCTAATTACAGCAGGATTGACTTGGCATTGAACTCACTGAGAGTGAGGCAGCACCAAAAGGCCTGCATGTGTCTACACCAGATAAGATTCTAGAACTAAAAAGAGAAGTGGACACATGAACTTCATCCCTAACCCAGAAGTTGTCTACAATTTATAACCACTTGCAAATGAAAACTTAGGTTTCTCCAAGGGAGTTTCACAGGCTATAAGGGAGGGAAATATGCTTAAGGGTGGGCAACATGACCAGCAGTAGATGCCAACAAAAATGAACTCAACACCATCTTTGGCGGTTCCTTGTCTTACAATGTCATTGTAGGGGGTGGTTCTGATGCTAAGATTGGTTCTTGATCCATCAGTGAAAATGCTAATGGCCAATGAGCTAGGCAGAATAGGGGGGGACTTCCATGTCCCTGCTGGCAAGCTAGCAGACACAGGAGAGAGGAGGAATCTCGCCATGCTTCAGAGGGTGAAATGGTGACCAGCTATATGAGATCTTGGACAGAGTGGCTGTAGGCCATTTCCCTAGGTGAGAGATGAGAAACACAGGGCAGTTTGGGGTTGCTGAACAGGAGAAGGCGACTGAACAATTAACGTTGAGGGTAGATTTAGGGTGCTGAGCTAAGAGTATTGGGAAGGTCACACTGGCAATGGGAGATTAGAAACGCCCAGCAACTGAACCATAAGGCAGGTTGAAAATTATATTAATATATGTGCGTGTTTCGTCCGTGGATCTCAGGGAACTAGGCCAGAGCTGGTAGCAGCAGCTCGGTCTGCCCAGAGCATAAGGCAGGGTAGCAAAAGCTACACGCTACATGTCATGTCAGCTTTTTTTTCTTTCTTTCTTTTTAGAATTTTATCCTCTCCCTCTCCCTCTTCCACTCCCTCTTCCTTCCCCTCCTCTCCGCTTCCCCTTCTCACTATCTCTCTTCTGTGTGTGTATGTGTCTGTGTATGTCTGTGTCTGTGCACTCAGCACTTACACTCTGCACGTCAACAAGTTGTTCATCCCTGGTTTTACCATTGTCCACTGCCAAGGTTTCCGTCTAATCCATCCTGAGACATAAACTGGTCTATGCACTCATGTAAACATAAATGTATAGAAGGCAGTTTAACTAAATATCTGATTTATCAAAACAGCAGTATATTCCCTCCTAGAGCCTGTGACCTCTAGCCATAAAGCAGGCCCCAAATCTAACCAGAAAGCAGTTGGTTATCCCTACAATAAACGCATAACTATTGCACCAGTAGACATAGCTTGCCTGGCAAGTTGGTGTTGCAACATGTATATGTAAGATACTGTTTCACGTGGCTAGGATCACCTCAAACTTACGCAGCTACAGATGACCTTGAACTCCTGATTATCTGCCTCCGTATCTTATGTACTCCAACCTGTATCTTATGCAGACTCGTGCCACCATGACCCACTGTGGCTTCTCAGATCTTAGCTGGGACACGATTGTGGTTATTCTTCCATCCTTTACGTGGTATTTCGAATCCTGAGGGGCAATTGTGGGGTGGTGGGCTGTGAGAGGCAGCTGGGTATCTGGTCAAGCACAGGCCTCGAACCCCAAAGACCCTAAAGGTAGGTAAAGGGCTGGTAGGTGTTTGGCCTTGCTCCTGAGCCTTGGTTTCTTTCACTTAGGACAGTCTTCTATAGCCCCTCCCAAAGAAAGGTTTGTGGCCTTCAGTCACATAGCACCGGTAGAGGGCATGACTACAGGCCTGCAAAGCTTCAAGAGATTTCCATATTCATGAGTTACCTAAAGGCCAGAGGGCAGCTAATTAAACATTCCTTCCCAAACCCTCTTACTTGTAAAAGGTATTTAACCTCAGGCCTGCCCTGAGAACATGGGGTACAGCTTCATCCACTTTCCACCCTGACAATAAACCTCTTAAAACCATGGACCACCTCTTGTCTTTGGGGCCCACCATGGGGGAGTGTGGAGAGCAGCAGTCTAATCTCCTGCCAAGGACTTCTTTATGTTCCAGCCACAGAGAGGCCTCCAACCCAAGCAGAGCTAGCCAGCCATGACCCAGCCAAGCAAGTCACCTCGACCAAGAGTCTCATCCACCCCGCCAGGGCTTCTGTCCCTTGCCCCTTCAAGCTGCAGGCTAGTCCAGCCCATACACCCCCAGTGTCAACCCTTCCATAGCCTTTCAGTGGCATCTGGGAGCCCAAGGGCTTGAGACCAGACAATCCCCATCTGCCTTCTTGCCTGAGGGTACAGAACCCAAGAGCTCCACCCCCCGCAGGACCTCAGACTGGGATCTCCCCATGCCCAGAGTGGAGCTCTATGGCTTCCTATAGCCCAGTGTCTACCCGTCGCCACATGGAGTGAATTCAGTCGAATTCCAGCGCTTCTGTCCCCTGAGCCGTGGTTCCAACCACCTGGAGCAGCAGACACATGGAACCCACAACTCAGCCCAACAGAACCCATGCCCTCCGGGAACCACAGCCCCACAGGCAATGGTGATATTTCCACTTACTTAAATTTAGTATCTTTGCTAGGGATGTGGAAATTGGAGTTGAAAGCTGACTATGAGAAAGATAGTCATCCTCAGTGAGCATCAAGCCTACTAACACCCACCTAGGTAGCTACCACACACTGGCTGGGAAGTATAGAAAGATGTTATCTTGTACAGTGTCAAGGTAGACAGAGGTCTGGGAGTTGGGTAAAGGTGTCAGCCACAAAGGGAGGAGGATTTTGTCCTCAGGCCTAAAGAAGACTCAGAATCACTGCTAAGCTTCAAACTTACAGATGTCTGAGTTGGAGAGAGGGGTCAGCAGTTGAGAGTACATATTGCGCTTTCAGGGAACCCAGTTCAGTGTTAGCAAACATGGCAGGCAGCTCACAGATATCCATACCTATGCCTACGGGTTACTGACACCTCAGTTTTCCAAGGGCATCTTCACTCACCACACACACGCACACACACACAGAGAGAGAAGATTCAAATAATAAAAAGTAAATATTAGGGAAAAAGTTAAGATGTACGATTTCAAAGCAAATGTCAGCACTAAAAAAAAAAAAAGTAAAGAAAAAGAAATATCACAGAAAGAAGTGCAGATTTGTTACACAGAGGTGTCCCCAGTGCAAGGTGTGCCTGCATGACAAAATACTAATATAGTGATGATTTTTATCTAAAGGTTCTTGAGAAATGACAGGTGTGATAAGGAACACTCTGTCTCTGAATGTGCCTCATTGAAAGATGAATTCTCCAAAAGGAAATTCTAGCATCAACCAGAAAAAAAAAAATCAGCCCATATCTGTCACAAAAACTAGAGGAAACTAGACCAACTTTTTCATGGCTATAGAATCTCCCATCTGTTGCTCTAAGGAACATTTATTTCTTCCAGGAAAGATCTATTCTAAGTGAAGACATGCCTGTATTCATCGTCCTTTCCTTTGCTAAGATAAGACATAAGGTTTGAGGTGATCAGGACACAATACAACCCCAAATATGATCTGCTGGCATTCGAAAAACAAACGCTGGAAGACCAAATTCTCTTCGCCCCCTTCTTTCCCCCAAAGCAGACCATAAAACCTGGCTGACATTCCATGACATGGGGGAAAATGACACCTTCCAGAGAAACCCATCTGTTGGAAAAGGAAAACCATGTCCTCACCCATGGAGAACAGATGTGGAGAATATCCTGAGCACAGTCTTGCTACGTTCCCCCCACTTTCCTGTTCAGAGGCCTTTTGACTACCCAGCTCTGCTTCACACTTAATATAACAATACACAGATTTTCCTGTTTCTCTGAGTTTCCCTTTTTGGAAGCATGGCTGTCATTTATAAGCATACATTGAATGCATGTGTGTTTGCTCTCTTGTTAGTCCTTCATCGATGCCTCAGTCATAAGCCTTACAACAGAAGAGAAAGGGTAGTACTTTTTTTTACCCACGATTATCAGATTGCACAAATTCTGGGTGCTTGCTATGTGTGTGTGTCTGTGTGCCTGTATGTCCATATGAGTGTGTGTGTGCCTCTGTGTGTGTGTGTGTGTGTGTGTGTGTGTGTGTGTGTGTGTGTAGTCCAGAGAGCAACCTTAGATGTCATTCCTCAAAATAGGAAGGCCATTCATTTTATTTTTGAGTCAAGGTCTTTTAATGGCCTAAAATTCACCATTTAGGCCAGGCCGATTGGCCCAGAAGCCCCAGGTCTCTGCCTGTCTTTGCCTCTCCAGCAGTGGGTTTACAAGCATACACGACCAAGCTCAGCTCTTTACATAGGTTCTGGAGATTGATCTTGGGTCCTCATGCTCAGGAGTTGGAAAAAAAAAAAAAAAAAGCCTTTCCAACTTTTGTATCAATCCAGCCTTCACGTCCTTTGTATGACATCCCAAGCATGCAACAGTTAAACAATAAAATGATATGCTCCATGCCCTGTGACTCTACCTATGAGTTAGCTATGTCTTAGACAAGGCTGTCTAAGTAGGATAGAGGGAAAGGCTTTTCTTTCGTGATGTGAGAATAAAAAAGATATAAGAAGGAGAAGGAGCTAATCCTAAAATCTGAGATGTAAGAGCTTTGTCTGGCATGGTGGAGAGGTCAATGTGACTTTTCAGAAAAGGGCAGACCACAAAGAGGCAATGCATAGGAGTGCAGTGATTTTTAAAGGCAGTGTCAACTCAAGGAAGTTGTTTTTGTGTATTCTTCCCTACCAACTCCAAGTTTAAGAATTCATCCAAACAGAATGTGTTCTAGTGCCCTCTAGAGAGAGCTCAGCTTTTGACTTGACTCCATTTGCTAATCCTTCCTTGTAAACAGCTGTGTCCCTCTGAGTAGTGGTGATTCCAGCACTCTTCAGTCTAGGATGCACCAGTGCAGAGGGTTTCTGTCTTTGATGATTTTCTAGTTCATGCATGGCATGGTGGACTGCTGATGCTTTCTAGAGAATTCCCTATGCCTCACCTTTTCAATTTCACTGCAACCCAAACTCTACACCTAGTCTTGAGATACTAGAGCCATATCCACCAGAGTGACTCTTTTCTTTCCTGAGTGAAACAGATAAGAAATAATTTAACAGCTTTTGTTGTGCCAGGGAAATGTTAGTGATCCCTAAAGACACACAGAGAAGCTAATCTGATGCAACTCACAGCAGGGTCTTTATTCTATTTGAGCTAGCTCTGGTACCCACCAATGCACTGCCATCATACAGTATGGTTTTGAAGAGGGAGAGAGCCCCGAATGTCTATCAGGGCAAGGCTTTATAGTAAGCAGCAAGCATGTGCAAGCATCTAATTGAAAAGCTACTGGCCTTTAACATAATTGGCTGGTTCTGGGAGTCATATCATAAACTTATGTTCCCCTCTGCATTGTTGGTCATTAGGCAAGGGGTGGGCTTGTAACCTGGGGTGCAGGTTTGTTGGGGGAATAACCTGGAGATACTGGTCTTGTTCAGAGTGTAACTCTGGTCTTGTTGGGGATATACCTAGAGACTGGAGCTAGGCTCAGGTTTTGTTGGGGAGCAACTTGGAAACTAGTGCTAGGTACCAGCCTGTTAGTTTACCAGAGTTCAAACATAGATCAGGTTCTCTAAAATGGAGTCTGAACTTAAAAGATTTGGCATCTCAAACCCCCCCCCCCCCATTCTACTCTCTGTCACACGTCATAGCTTTCTGAAACCTATAGCAACAGCTGACACCAAGTTAATTCCCCTTGCTGTGAAATCAGTTTTTCTTATGGTTGACAAATAATAGGACATTCTGTCCAAAACTGGGCCTACACCCTACACTAAGTTGGTTAAAAAAAAAGAAATATTCATTTGTGTTCTTTCATTGTGGTCCTTAAATTTTTATAGCCACAAAAAAAAAAAAAAAAAAAAAAAAAAAAAATCAAGCCAGACAGACAAAGTGTATGCCTTTAATTCCAGCACTCGAGAGGCAGAGGCAGGTGGTTCTCTGTGAGTTTGAGGCCTACCCCATCTATGGAGAGTTACAGGACAGCCAAGACTACATACACAAATCCTGTTTCAAAATTCTCACATCTCAAAAATGATCATATATGTATATATTAAATGAGAGTGGAAGTAGAATTGTCAACAGAGAAGAGAGGCTAATAGAAGGGGAGAAAAGGGGACAATGAAGGATTGGATAGGAAGAACAAGAATATGTTAAACTAAGTATGTATCTATGAGCATGTTAGAAATGGAGGAAGAGAGGAAGGGAGGAAGGAAGGAAGAAAGAGAGGGGGAAAGAAAGAAAAAGAGGGGGGAGAAAGGAAGGAAGGAGAGGAAAAAGAAAGGTGGAGAAAAAAAGGAAGGAAAGAGGAAGAAAGAAAGAAAGAAAGAAAGAAAGAAAGAAAGAAAGAAGATTATGTTAACTCACTCTGTGGTTATTTTTAATCCTTTTGGAAATGAGACTATCTCAGAGCATATGAATCTTAAAATCCCCATGAGGATTAGTGAGATGGTTCAGTGGCTAAAGGGGACTGTAGTCAAGCCTAAAAACTTGAGTTCAGTCCCCTTGGTCTAAATAGGAAAGGGGACAACTGGCTTCCTCAAGTTGCTTCTGACTTCTACATGTGACACAGTGGCATGTACACATCTGCACATATCCACATATACAACAGAAAAAAAAAAGGAAGGAAGGAAAGAAGGAAGGAAGGTAATTTTTAAAAAAGAAATCATTCTGAAAAGAAATAATAACAAATGATATTTGATAACTGAATCCCTCTGCAGCCATTGATGTCTGGGACCTCCAGTGTATTCTGGTCAACTTTCTCTATTTTTACACACACAAAGACAAGTCCACAGAGATAAAGCAATGTGTGCTGTCATGATAGGGATTTCTTCTGTTTTGGTGCAAATCTTTCTCTGTTATTTAATCAGAACTGAAGATTTATTGACCCATTTCATCTGTTGGTTGTAAAAAGATTCCAAAATGTCCCCCCACTGACCCTACCTCATGTCCTATAATGCCTTCCCTTCGAGTGGGCTTGTGCTTGGTAGCAAATTACACATGGTCAGGCTTGGAGGACATTAGGGCTGGACAGACAGTCTTCATAGTCCATAGCTTCTAAAACACATGGTGGAAACAACAGGAGTTTACTTGCTACTCAGAAGAATGGGACCCGAGCCTCCCTCTGCCCATGGAAGGAGACCTGACACCCTGATCTGATTACTTTCTCCAGGCCATTACTTTCTCCGGGTGTCCTAAACCTTAATACCTCCATATGTAACTGGAGGCTTTGATGAAGAAAAAAGAGGCACTGTTGCTCTCTCCTGTAAGGGGCAGTCCCAACTGGTCAGTCAACAACTTGGACAGGACAGAGCCCCTCAGGAAAAATTGCTTGTTCTAGAAGTTTTAGAGGATATTAACCTAGAATATGGAACTGCACGGGAGCCCTCTGACCTGATCTTCCCTTCTTTGTAATGAGCCCCCTGTCCTCTGCACTCTCTCCTCTGAATTCTTCCAGGGGACACTAGATAGGGAGTCTTGCTGAGATATGAGTGACATTGATCTGTTCCTATTTGAAATAGGACAAAGATGATAACTGTAATTGCCATTTCATGATGTGGGACTCTAACTTCTAAAATGGCATAGTTCACAATGACTTTACTGTACTTTCATATCAGTCACCTGTAGCTTTGTGTAAGAAGTCAGTAGCTACTATAACAGGACAAGTTCGTCTATTGAAATATGTAAGTGGTCATCATGCTGTTTTGCTTACAATTTTAAAATGACTTTAAAAGTGAACGCAGACATACCAAATCCAGAAATGTTACTAGAATGATGACAGGCTGATATCTGTCTAATAGGAAAATTTAAATAAATAAATATATACTTTTGTGAATCTTTTTTTAAATCATTTAAGTCATTTACATTTCAAATTATATCCCCCTTCCTGGTTTCCACTCTACAACCTCCCTTTCCCATCCCCCTCCCTTTTGCCTCTATGAGGTTGCTCCTCCACTCACTTACAGACTCCAATCTTACCACTCTAGCATCCCTCTACTCTGGGCCATAAAGCCTCCATAGGACCAAGGGCCTCCCCTCCCACTGATGCCAGATAAAGCCATCCTCTGCTACATATGTGTATACTCTTTGGTTGGTTTAGTGCCTGAGAGCTCTAGATGGTCCTGTTGGTTAGTTAATATTGTTCTTTCTATGGGGTTGCAAAGTCCTTCAGCTCCTTCAGTTCTTCCCCTAGCTCTTCCATTGAGGTATCCACGCTCAGTCAGATGATTGACTGTGAGTATCTGAATCTGTATTGGTCAGGTGCTAGCAGAACTAGGGAACAGCCATACCCTACTCCTGTCAGCAAGCACTTCTTGGCATCAACATTTTTTTGTCCTTGTCTTTCCTTTGGATGAGAACAATTCTGGGTTAAAATTTTTGAGATGGGTAAGAAAAATTTGTATGCAATAAATGTATACAAAACGGTAATCTACAGATTGGGAAAAGATCTTTACCAACCCTATATTCAATAGAGGGCTAATATCCAAAATATACAAAGAATTCAAGAAGTTAGATTCCAGAGAACCAAATAACCCTATTGAAAATAGGGTGCAGAACTAAACAAAAAATTCTCAATTGAGGAATCTCAAATAGCTGAGAAGCACATAAAGAAATTTAACATCCTTAATCATCAGGGAAATGCAAATCAAAATGACCTCTACCTCATACCAATCAGAATGGTTAAGACAAAAAACTCAGGTGACAGCAGATGCTGGTGAGGATGTGGAGCAAGAGGAACACTCCTCTAATTTCGGTGGGATTGCAAGCTGGTAAAACCACTTTGGAAAACAATCTGGCAGTTCCTCAGAAAACTAGAAATAGTTCTACCTGACAATCCAGCTATACCATTACTGGGCATATACCCAAAAGACTCGCCAATATATAACAAGGACACATGCTCTACTATGTTTATAGAAGCCATATTCATAATAACCAGAAGCTAGAAACAACCTAGTTGTCCCTCAACAGAAGAAAGAATACAAAGAATGTGGTACATTTACTCAATGGAGTACTACTAGCTATTAACAATGACTTCATGAAATTCCTAGGTAAATGGATGGAACTAGAATATATCCTGAGTGAGGTAACCCAGACACAAAAGAACACACATGGTATGTACTCACTGATGAGTAGATATTAGCCCAAAAGCTCAGAATACCAACAATCCACAAACCATATAAAGCTTAAGGAGAAGAAAGACCAAAGTGTGGATGCTTAAATCCTACATAGAAGGGAGAGCAAAATAATCACAGGAGGTAGAAGAAGGAAGGGGGCTGGGAGGGAGAGAGGAGAAGAAGAGAAAAAAAGAGGGGGTGAGGGCAAGATTTGGCATGGAAAGGAACAGGAGAGAAATACAGAGGGTCAGGAAATTAAATAGAAATATGTAGCATGGGGATGGGCAACTGGGAGTAGTTACTAAAAAGTCCCAGATGCCAGGAAAGTAAGAGGCTCCCAGGACCCAACAGGGGTGACTTTAGCCAAAATACCCAACAAAAGGGAGATAGAACCTATAGAGACCACCTCCAGTAGATAGGCATGGCCCCTAGTTGAGGAATGGGGCCACAATTTAATTTTTATTTATTTAATTTGTATACATTTATTTGTGTGTGTGTGTGTGTGTGAGAGAGAGAGAGAGAGAGAGAGAGAGAGAGAGAGAGAGAGAGAACAAATGCCACAGCATATGTGGAGGTCAGAGGACAATTTATAGAACGAGTTTCTCTCCTTCAGCAATGAGGGTTCTAGGGATGAAGCTCAGATCACTAGTTTGGTGGCAAGTGCCTTTATTCATTGAGCCATCTCTGAATCCCCTATATATGGGAATTTGGGGGTTGTTTTTATGAGCCCAAAAGGAAAAGAGAAGATAACCTCTTGCTTAAAATTCTCCTCTGTGAGGTTAAAAGTGCCACCATCTGCTGAGGGTTGCACATGAAGAACACACACATGAGCTTCCTCTGCTTTGTTTCCCCCAGTGGACTGGGACACAAATATTGGCAACTCTTTTGTACTTAAAAGTTGTCTTGATTTTAAACTTGGTCAGAAGACCACTGGACTATTACTTAGTCTCTCAGGCAGCCAGGAGGAGACTGTCCTCTGCAGGCAGCCAGAAGGCGGCTGTGGATCACACTGGACAGAGACTTGAGCATATATATGAGACCCCAAAGCGCTGCCTCTCTACAGTGACACACTTCCTCTTACAAGGCTACATCTCCTCAAATAAAGCCACACCTCCTAATAGTATTACTTCTCATGATCCAAGCATCTTCAAACCGTCGAACTAAGTAAAAGGCTGGGAGAGTACCAAGCTGTGCTTCAGATATCTGATTCTAAAGTTAACCGACGGTAAAAAGTATTTAAGTGTTGGGTGAGAAGGTTTAAAATTGAGGATGACCTTTGATGTGAGTCAATTAGATTTCTACACTTCACAAATGAGCCTGCGGAAGAAGGCCATTGTCATAAAGGATGTCATTTATTCCATCTTAATAAAATCACGGCCAGAGAGGTCAAATGAGCTGCTCAAGTTGCAAAGCTAGTTGAATGTAAAGCCAATTGGTTGCAGCTTCAATTTAACTCTGAAGTTGAGTTCTCAGCCGTGACACCATCCCACCTTCCAACGGAAGCTATCAGATGTAAGCACACAGCCTTCAAGGGTCCACTACCAAAGTGCCCTGTTGAGGAGAGACCACGGAAAGTCAGAAATAGTGCAAGATGTGCTTTGATGGAGCATCTGATAAAGGACCTTGTCCAAATGAATGCCCCACAATGTTCAAAATACTTTGTTCAGATATTTGAATTTCTTCTGAACTTCTGCCAATTATGGAGCGATTCTATATGTAAAGTTATACAGTTTATTTTTATCTAAATTGAAATTACTTTTGATGCAATTACAGAGACATGTCCTCTGATGGCTAACCACACAGAGGCTGGAGTTGATCTCCTTAGCTCAGGTATTCACTAGGATGGCTTACTGGTCTGTTTCCACTGTCAATCTGATTGTCTTTCCAAATGCGTAGGGCATCTGAGAGACATACTTTGCACACATCTCAAAGGACATTTCCAGAGAACTTACTGAAGAGGAAATCCTGCTCCTATGTGGACATCACCATCTCTTGGGATGAAATCATAAAATGGATAAAGAGGTGGGCAGATGGCAGAAAGTCAAGACAACATTGGCCTGTTTTTTTCTGTGCTTCTGGTCTTCAGGGATGTGAGCCAGTCGCCTAATACTCTGCTGCTGTGGTTTTCTCACTATAATGAGCTGCTTCTTCAAACCGTGAGCAAAGGTAAGCACCTCTGAGTTGCTTCTCAACAGTTATTTGGTTGCAAGAATGAGAAAAGTACCTAACAAAAAGGGGACATGAATGAGACCATGCTGTCCATCTTCATGATGACCCACAGAAAGAACTGATGCATGACCATGAATCAAAGAAACTGAAAGGTGGGGCAGGGATGACTGGATCCCCTGGGTATTCTCCAAAGGAAAAAATTCATTTTCTTGCTCCACTTTCATCTTGCTTCTCACCTCAAAGTCAGCTTTTACCTTTAACTGTCTCAGAAGCTTTCTTATTTTTTTTTAACTTTTGGTTCCTCTGGATATGCTGATTCTTTTGCCTTCAACAGTTTAAAATCAGGAGGCCTGTAACACTGGAACATCAGCTGAAATGAGAATGAAAGATTCAGAATGGAACAGCTACTCTAGGGGCAGGCAAAATCCACAACAGCATGATCAAGACTGTGCACAAAGTATAGCCAGTTTGTTCTGCTCTGTCTCCTGGCTCTGTGGAAACTCTGCCTGGAATAGCTTCTTGTCTCTGGCTTTATGCTCAGCCCTCCTTGTTCCTTTTTCTGCTTCCTATCCCCATGCCCTAGCGTCAAAGGACTCCTGTGACCACTCACCTTTCTTCATCCTATCTGAAAGATATTGAGCTCCAAGGAACTAATTAGGTCTATCATTATTATTTTATTTTTATCATATTTTTTTATTTTATTTTATTTTATTTTATTTTGTCAGGATTTCTAGCCCATGGTGGCCTCAAACTCCCTCTATATGCAAAGATACTGAACTTCCCTTTTTCACTCCACCTCCATCGTGACCCAGGCTCATGTGATGCTGAGGATGAAAAGGCCTAGCACATTATAGGCAAGCACTTTACCAGCTGAGCCTCATCTCCAGCTCGCTGTCCTAATTTTCATCTCTTTTAGAGAGGAACGTAAGTGGAACAACACAGACATCTGGCCATATTCTAAACCTAACCTAACTTTCCATAGCACTGCTAGAGTCAATTCCAATTTTGATGATGACTGCTGCAAAGCAGGCTGACAGTCAGAAGTCTATGTTAGCTTTGGGTGGACTCCCTACTCTCTGAGAATACTGTGTTGTAATGAACACCTGATTCAAAATGGACCTAACACGTGGCAGAGAAGTGCGGGGAACTTAGAGAACTGAATGGATCGACATCCATTTGCTCTTCAGTGAACTATGGACATTGACTGGAAATGAATGCGGCATCACACTCAGAACCTAATAAACTAGGACAGAGGCCAGCCACATGCAGTCATGGGAAGACCCGATCCATGAAGAGCAAATCTTAAAATTGTAAAAATTATAAGAATCTGAGCGTATTCTCATTTACCCTAGAATATTTTGGTTTTTTGCTTGTTTGGTTTTGTTGTTGTTGTTGTTGTTGTTGTTGTTGTTGTTGTTGTTGTTGTTCTTGCCTTACGGAAGTTTTGACTCACCTCCAAAGACTTAATGCATCCATTTTTATCATTCTATTAGCTCAATTCAGAATTAGCTTCTAGTCTCTTTAATGAAATTGAAAGACAAATATTATGACATGGCCTCAAAGAGAACTGAGGTTTTTAAAAATCTCTTCCTGGAGAAGGGGCAACTGGAAACTTACTTTTTAAAGATTGATTTTTATTTATATGTGTATGTACATGTGTGTGCACATGACTGCATGTGCCCACAAAGGCCAGAGGAGGGCATCAGAGCCCCTACAGCTGACATTACAGGTGGCTATATGTAGAGAAGGGAAGAAGCTCTCAGTGAGTGAAGGTGGCACAGCCATGTCAAGAACTCCAGGCTTGGACCCTTGGGCCACTGGCAAAGCTGTTTTATGCATACAGGTCAAGTTCAGAAGGGGCAGCAAAGCTTTCCTGAAAAATCTAAGCCTTTATGAGCAACCCATCCATCCACCTAGCAAACACTAGCAAGTGCACAATCCTCACTGAGACTGCTCCTTTACAGAGACCTCCTACTGAGACTAGCTAACTCTTCCCCCATCCTGTACATAGGAAACACTAGGGGACTCTGCATTGTTGTGGCAGCAAACACCTCCTCCCCGCCCCGATTCCAGCTTTACTGTACATGTGTACTCATGTCTGTGTGTCTGTCCTTACTTCACTTTCTCACCTTCCTAGACAGGGTTCTAAAACCCACGCTGCAGGGGATCTGGCCATTAGGAGCCACCCATCCTGGGTTCTAGGAACTGAACACATGTCCTCTGGAAGAGCAGGAACTGCTCTTAACCACTGAGCCAACTCAATGGCCTTTTCGTTAATTTTAATGAAAATTTTAATTTTAATAAAAAGCATGTGTTTCTCTTTAAAGAAAATAGATACTCTGCAGGGGTTTAATTGAGAATGTTTGAAAACGCAGACAATTTTAAAGAAATATTTTTTGGGAACATGATGTTTGTTTTTATGGAGTCCTTCCTTCAGACGTTTTGACCAGTGATCTGCTTCTCCTGTTTTTCATTTCTTTTGTTTTAAATATTTTATCTGCATTTGGATTAAGTATATATGTGTCTGTGTGTGAATTTGTACAAGCAAGCACAGTGCTCACAAAGGCCAGAAGACATTGATTTCCCTGGAGCTGGGGTTACAGGTAGCTAGTCAGCCACCTCACAAGGGTGTTGGGAAGTGAACTCTGATCCTCTGCAGGAACAGTGCATGCTTTTAATCAGACATTGGTCCCTCAAGCCCCTCCTCCTTGGCTCTTCATCCAGTGATGGTCTTTAGAGTGGAAGGATTTTCCAGATCGAGATCCTTAGAGAATGGGAAAGGTAGAATTATTACTCTGTGGTTCTTATCAATGTTCTTAATGAGTCTTTTGACTTTTGTAGGTTCTGGGTGACGGTTGCTGACAATGAAATCACAGAATTCTATGACTTTATTGTAATCTCTCCTGCAATGGGAATAACTAATGTCCATCTGTCTCTGCATTTGATGGGATTTCAGATGATGGTCTGTTTGCTGTTCTACCGCCATCATGTTCTCAGCCTACAACACTAGCTGTTAATTACCAGAGTCCAGTCTTGGTCTGTGTTGTTTTATCTTTTTCATAATCCCTTCAAATATTTGTATGGAACAGAGGGCCATAAGGACGAATTCATGTTCAGACAACATGGTGATTATATGAATATCAGGCATGGGCCAAGATGGTTAAAATTGGACATCTGGGTGCCATGAGTCAGCACAAAATAGATGACCAGATGTCCAGGGAACCTAAAAATAAACAGTGATGTAATCTGTTATATAATTATTTCTGGGACAGTGTCCCTTTTGTGTGATTCTATAAAAGTATTTCCTTGATGTCTTTGGTGTCAGAGGTTTTGGTTTTCACCATCACCAGTCTGCTTGTGTTTGTCCGTCTGTCTGTCTGTACGCCTACTTGCCCATCCTCCTACAATCCGTGCTGGTCTATATGTGTTCCTGGGTCTGTACCTGTGCCTGTCAGTGCACCATCTATATCTGGTTCTGTGCCAACAATATATGCTGCCCTGTGCCAGGGTGTCTGGTGGCATCTACCTGCCTAGTGGCCTGTATGCTATTGAATAAAATATCTGCCTGAGACACCTTGAATTCTCTTCAAACCCTGGCCTCTGGTCTCCTTTCCTCTTCTCCTGGAACTGGATGTCAGATTTCACAGTGTTGCTTGAGGTTTACTTGGTATCAAATAACAAAATGTGACTTTATAGGTTGTCTGAGGAAAGACTATACCAAAAGAATATAGAGCTCGTCATGGACTTAAGGAGCTGAATGTACCATTTAGGAAATCAGGGGACGTGACAGTAGCTGGAACTCATGGCCCTCCTCTAAGTCATTACTTCTGGGGTAAACATCTCAGAGGATGATCTGCGATGTACCTGGAGAACACAGTCAAGAGGTGAGAACAGATGACAGATGGAGAAGTGCACAGAGGAAAAGAAAGCGTGTGTTCCTGTGAGTGAGCAGCAGACTGATGACTGCCTCCACCAGCTTTCCTGAGCTCTAATTACTAGGCATCACTTGTGTGACCTTAGAATCCTAAAATAAAGCATGTTCCTACTGTGAGGTTATGAATATAAGACATCTTTGAATGAGTCACTAGTCATAACCATTCATAAGTGATTCTTAATGTCTGGCCTCATATTCCAGACAGAGAGGAAACACTTCCCAGTGTTCCCTTGCAGTGTGCTGTCTCTGCAGCCTTATGTTATCTGGAATTTGAAACACACAAACACACAAACACACAAACACACAAACACACACTTCCCATGTGAGTGTGGGAAGGAAGGCCAGCATTTTCTATGCCTCTCTCTCCTACATAATGAACTACGTCTTCTTGCTCTGGATGCCCCCATGTGTCTGGTCCCCTTTACATGCACTTCTCACAAAAACTCATTTGTAGGGAATCACATTTTCCCTAGCATTGTATTGTTGCATCTTAAAAACAATGGGTGTCCTTTCCTTCCATGGAACAGGAAACAGAATTATAACTGTTACATCAGGAAAAGGCAACTTTACAATGGGTAATACCAGGTACAGAAAAAGCCACCAGCAGCTTCATTTTTGAAGTGAAGTTCAGATCTGAGGCCAGGGACATATTTCTCAGTCCCTAATATGAAAAACACCAGAACATGACCATATATACAAGATGACTCCATTTGTGAAGCATATTTACATTGCCATCTTTAATACAGTTCACCAACAGTTTCTTTGTCCCAAGACTGAGACAGAGGATGGAGGCAATATGAACATTTGAGAATAATGGCTGGGTGGTAGTGCTGAGGCTTAGGATACTACTACAGTCTGAAGAATCCAGTATGCCCAGTGTGGCCCTGAGAAGTTAAAGCAGTCTTCGACACCAAAGAGACAAATGTGGAGAAGGTAAGAGGCAGGAGTGATATTGACTCAGAACAGTTGACAAAAGGTAAACTGAAAAAGGTGCTGAGTAAAGCCACGAGTGGCAGGTGTGAGCTTAATGAGGGTTATGGGAGGGAAAGCACAACCAGTGTTCTCTAAAACAGCCAGGCAGAGTGTTATTTCGTGGCTGATCTGCAGAGGTTAAGGTCTGAAGCAAGAGATAAAGTTACCATGAGAATAGAAGAGTGAGAGCAATCAGTGTCCTCCAAGAGGGGAGATGCTAGGGAGGTGAGAGCCTTAGATGCATGTCAAATCACGTATTTTACTATACCTAGATGCCGGAAGAATAGAATGTATACTCTTTGTATTTTGATCATACCCTCAGGAACCTGCAGAGCAAGTCATAAGACAGTTTGCCAGTGACACCTTCCTCCCATCTGCTGTCACATAGGTCTTGAATATAGAGGTGGAAGGACCTTCCTGTATGTGAAGATAAGGGGGAGATTACGATGGCCCAGGTTTGTCTCATGGTATTTGCAGGACCAAACTTATGGGCAACCTCCATAAGTTTCTGACCACTTCTTTCAGTAGCCTGACTTTTGGTCACAGAAAAACAAGCACAGAGTAAGCCCTGGAAAAGGAGAGATAGATAAAGGAGTTATAAGGAACTGGTTCGGCCTTTGACAGGCTGCTATAGAGCAATCTTCCAACCCCATTAGGATGCACAGTTGGTTAAAGGTGGGGGTTTCTTGGACATAAAACATCCACGTGTAAGAGCTACCCAGACACAAGGGAGGTTGGGACTTCGAAGCAAGGAATGATCTCTCAGAGAAAATCCAAGAGTGTAGATAGGAAGAAATAGAGAAGGAGGGATTGTGGCCCAAGCCAATGGAGTCACGCATGGTCAACTGTGTGAGCCCTCATTCATCTGCGATGAAAGGCAGTCTCCGTGTCTTCTGGAGCTTAAGGGCGCTTGTGGGGGTTGAAATGTGAAATCAAGGTTTATCTCATTGTTTTATAATTTTGAGAGCAAAGAGTTTGAGATGTGAGAAGTGTGTCTAGCAAGGGAAGTCCTCCAGTTTACTAGCAGTGGGAATAACAAGTATGACTCAGAAAGGGCCTTCCATCTCAGGGAGAGGGATAGGAGTCACTGGCCCAGGAGAGATGGTCCACGTGCTCAGTATTAAAATGTGATGAGTTAAAATGGACCGAGCAGAGAGGACATGTATGTGAGCAGGGGGCTAAACAGATGTGTGGGGAGAGGAAAAGGCAAAGATAAGAGACCAGGAGTTAGGATTGGTTATGAACATATAGCTTAAATAGAGAAATGGAGAGAGGCTGGCTGTTGTGTTTTATAAAAAAGATAAGGAGAGAAGGAATATTTTTGGTGGATTGCAGTCAGATGTGGGGGAAGGGTGTACCTCTGTGGGCCCATGCTGAGGCATCCCTTCCCCCTGAGGGACCAGACACATGATGATACAGTATGGAATAGAGTTTATTCAGGGCATGGGGAGGGGAGGGAAGGGGATAAGGTAGTAGAGTCAGAGAAAGGCAGATAGAGGGAGTAAAGGGGTAGAGGCCGGCCATGAGCATGTGGAGAGAGGTGGGAGGGGAATGGAGACAGAGGTGAATCAAGAGCAGGCGAGCAGAGCAGGAGCAAGAAGATAAGAGAGAGAGGAGGGGTCAAGCAGCTCCTTTTATAGTGACTCAGGCATACCTGGCTATTGCCAGGTAACTGTGGAGTAGAGCCTAGACAAAATGCTAACATTCCCTTGTTTTGGTTTCATTTAAAAAGAAAACTCAGAAAGAGATGATGGTAGAACAGGAATACAGTCGTGATCTTTAGTTACTTCCTGCTGACTTTGGGGCTACATGTCTCTAGGAAACCTAGAAAATGGGTTTGGGGATGTTGGTCCACTCTTAGCTGGCTGTTTCCTTGCTATCCATGGTCTGTGGAACCATGTGTTGGTAGCTCAAAGGGAATAGGTCCAGTAGAAGCATCTGTGTCTATGAGAGAAGATTGGAGCGTCTGTGGGTTGCTTGTGTGAAGTTTTCCTGGGTGTAGTAAATGACTGCACTTGATAAGATACTGAAACACACACACACACACACACACACGTTATAGGTAGAGAATAAGGTTAAGTACGCTTGAGAGAAAAAAAATTTTCTTAGGTGTGTATTTGAAAATACATTTGAACCCCTTAGGTCTTGATGGTTGGGGAGAGGGAGTCCCAATTTTAAAAACAGGAGAGGAATCCCACCTTCTGGTAAAGGTAAGTGTACTCATCTGGACAGAGTCTATTTGGTGCATGAGAGGTATATCTGAGTAGGTTTCCTGTAGCTTATAAGTTTATGAAAGAGATAAATTTGTTAACACCATGAACAGTCTTTTAAAATACAGCCAAAGGGAACTCATATTTGAGCATGATAGCTTATAGTATAGATTCAGCATGTGAAATACTTTAAATTCAGTAAAAATACAATCAAAAAAACTCAAAATTTGAATGTTGGTTAATACCGGTAGATCGTATAGTGAAATGTTTTATTAGGGTTAGGCAAATTTATAAGAAGCCAAATAATGTTAGAACAGTGGTATAGCAAGAAGAGGAAATGTGAAGCATTTCGTTGCTAGAAACTGAGTTTAGTTAAGGAAGTAACAAGTTACGTCTGAGAAAGCTTACATCTGAACTAGTCGCTAAAAACTGAGTTTAGGTAAGGAAGTAACAGATTACATGTGCAAAAGCTTATATGTGAACTTGTGTATCGTTTATCATAAATTCTGTATGAAATCTGGCAGTCTTCACTAGTTTACAAATTTATTATTGAGCAAATATAGTGGTGGGTTATCTTAGAGGTAAGGAGCTAGGTCTGTTTCCTAGCTGTCAAGCTATAGTTACCTTAGCTGTCAATGTAGTCAGAAATCTGGGGAAGAGTACATTATAATCTAGGAGTCATATTAATTAAAAATGACAAAGTTTATCTATAGTCCACTACCTAAACAGTTTCTGGGTCCCTGTGGTCTCCATGGCAACTTGGGTGGAGTCAGTCTGGCTTTCAAGCCCAGAAGACGAAAAGCTTTTGTTCTGTAAAATAGATATGTGTGAAATGAGAAGTGACCCACACCTTGACTTAGGCAATATGAGGCATTTGACTCTCAGGGTACCTTGTTTTGTCCATAGTGTAGACCAAGGCCAGGCAGGGCAATGGAGGTGTTTTTCAGCGATCATCATACCATAATCCAGGCAGTCTCTTATAGCTGTGTTCATTATCTTCTCGAAGACCTTGGGGATAACTGTCAAGTTTTGGGAATCTGTCTGTCATACGCTTGAATATTAATATATTAGCAGACTTCTGATAAGATTGAGAGCAATATCTATTAAGCATAAACTGAGTTAAACAATATAGCACACTGTAACTTAGTGGCAGTAGCAAAAATCATTATTTATCAAAGCAGGATAGAACAAAAACCTTAATTGTTAAGTAACTTTGTCAGGTTGCATTAGCAGAGAAAACCGCATGAGGAGACATATATAGAGACAGATTGTCTAGTATATACTTGGCTTAGAGTTAATGTGGACCAGAAAGGACAGAAACTAGAAAGTTGACAGTGGTGGCATGAGACCATGCTGACAGAAAGTGAGTATATCTGGGCTCCACAGACTGAACTGGCTGGGGGGTAGAGCATGGGAACAGGCTGGGGACATGAGAGTGTTGAGGAGCCCCAGCTCTGGACTGTGGACTATGGGCAAGCAGCACTAATCTCCCAGTAAAGAGCTGAGAATGATCCTTTTCCAGCTTGGGCTGGTTCAGCCCTTCTTAGGCAAGCGGGGCACACACAGAAAGAGGAGCAGGAGATGGGCACATACAAGTGCATAGACAGACGTGTGCAGGTAGCATGGAGCCACAATAGACTGGTAGGCCTTTAGCGTGGCCCTGATTCCATCTGGGTTGGTTATTGATCTTCCCTTTGTTAGTAATCTTCACTCCTTCCAGATTGGAAGAGCATTGGAGAGAAGGATATGAAAAGCATACTTGAATTTTGTGTTGATATTTAAGAATCGCACCTTTGCTAGTTTAAAGACACAGGAAGAGCACAAAGAGGGGGCCCAAAGCTGTCTCATATAGGGGAAGAGCAAGACAAGATGGAAGAAAGAAGGGCTCCAAGAGCCTATGAAACCAGCCATGCCTAGGAAAGATAGAATTTCATCATTGGTGATGAGGACTGTGATTGAGTGGATTAAGTGTTTTCTATCTAGGGCAATGGCCTTGTGAGCTGGAGAAATAGTTCCAGATAAGTAATTGAAGGGTGATCATCTAGACTTTGGGGAGTGAAACCCTACACACACCCCCCCCCAGCCAGGCAGGAAATTTTGTAGAGTAGAAGTGTCAGCTTGGCTAATTTGTAAGGATGGGTTACAGTGAAGGCAAAGACATTTTGTGACTAGGGGTTGATGAGAATGAAAAGAGGCATCATTGAGGTCTAGGACACAGATATGAGATGTCTCTGAGGGATCGGGGGAGGAGAGTAGGGTGGGATACCTTAGGATGGAGAGGAACCACCGCAGAGTTAATGAGTCAGATCCCAAACCAGGTGCTAGGTTGCATTGGTTTTGGTTTTGGTTTTGGTTTGTTTTTTTAACCACCCCCTTTACCAGTATGGAGTGAGGAAGGCATAAAAGGTTTTTCCTTAAGAAGTTAGAGATAAGACGTTTAAGTCCTCTAATGGCTTGGAGAGTGATTGGGTACTGGGCCTGGGTGATGTAATTAGTAATTAGACGTTGTAATTGGTTATTGAGAGAGGGATAATGTTTGACTATAGAGAGGTTTGGAGTGTTCCATACTCAGAGATCCTCCTGAAAGGCCTGGAAGGGTAAAGGTAGGTTGAATTGTGTGGTGTGGAGAAGAAGGAGGAGGGAAAGGGCCAGAAAGCCTGGGGTAAAGCAGATGGGCATGGGGAGTGAAGAAAATAGAGCCTCGCCTACTTTGGCTGGGAAGTCTTTTCCCAGAAAGTATGTGGAATAGGTTGGTAATACTAGGAAGGAGTGGGTAGAGGGAATACCTCTAAAGATACAACTGAATAGTGGGATTTGCTGAGATTGATATGCTTTCTGCCTACCCTGACAATAGAAGAATAAGGAGAAGTGGGTCCCCAAAATTCTACAGGGCCAAGTAAGTGACCCAGGTGTCCAAAAGGGAGGAGAGATTCACCTTGATATCTGATACTATGAACACTACCCAGGATTCCCTTTCAGATATGACAGTGGTCAAGGTGAAGGAGTCTAGTCCCACTCAGTCATTCATGGCCAGATATAGGAGGTTCACTGAATGTCAATCTAGATCTGCTGTCCCCATACTGTGAAGGACATGGGGACAGTCAAAAGGCCAATATCCCTTTGACAGCATCTTGGTCATGGTCAGGGTAGTATGTGAGGGTTCTAGCAGGCCCAGGCCCAGTGACACCTCTTGACTGCATTTGAAGCAGGGACCCAGAGGTCCTTGGCCTTTGCCGAGGCAATGGATCCTGGGCAGTTGCTATGGCTTCCTTGAAGTCCTTAGTCAGCATTTGGTATTTTTATTGTAGAGTTCGTTCATATCTCTCTCAGGTATACCTTGAAAGCCTATAGTAAGACTTCTGCCTATAGAGTCAGGGGTCCACTCTCTGGGTGTTTAAGTTTGGCCCAAATGTGTGGAAAACTCTGGGAGAAGAAGTAAGTCTTGAGGAGTTGCTTTCTATCTGAGGTCTTGGAATCCAGATTGGTATATTGTATGATTGCCTTTGTATGATAGTCTCGGAATTGAGACTGTTTTTTGTTTTGTCCTGGATGATACTCTTGAATTTTTTTCACAAGGTACTACTTTAAGGATGACCTTTCAGAGACCAGCCAGGAGCAAGTTATAAATTAATCTCTAAATAAAATAGCCCTGTACGTATTGTGATTCCATCTGAAATCTCTACTGGGACTGCCTCAGGCAAGTGAGCACCATTAGTTTGGTGCATTTTCTCTGTATGCTCCCTAGCCTGGTCCCAGCTTTTTCTGTGTCCCTCACACAGAAAACTGTTAGTGAGAATCATGTGAATATCATAGAAGGTGAAGTTGTAGGATTGGCTGATACATTGTGACTCTTTCATGAAGGTGGAGGAATTAAGGGTATAAAACCCCAGTCTCTTTTCTATCTAAGAGTTCACAAGCAGCATGTACCCTGACCAACATACACACTGACAATCTCCTGCAAATGGAGATCCAGGGCCAGAATAGGCTGGGTAGAGAGAAGTAGAGGAGGTCATATGGTTGGAGCAGGAGCCAGTAATGAGAGGGTGCCAGGGGACTGAAAGTGGTCCCCTGAGAGGCATGATAAGGGTGATTTAACAGATATGGAGGCCAGATTCTATTGCAAAGCAAATAAGTTTGGAGCTCTAGGTCAGGTGCCAGGTGGAAGGGGTGGTGATTTTCTAAAGGGCATCTGAAGAGGTAATGAAGGGGCATGGGTGACGCCATCCCCAAGGATGAGACAGAGATAACGGTTTGCCATTGAGGGCATCCAAGACTCAGAGAGCATCAAGCGATGACTATAAAACATCCCCTTAACCACTTCCACAGTGGAACACGTTACTCAGAACAAGCTGAATCTATCTGTGGTCATGTGCCATGGTCACTCATAATAAGCTCAGAATAAATTACTGCTTTGAAATGAGGCATCTTGTGTTGACAAATGTGAATTTTTAGTGGGGAGACTTCAAGAAATGAAGACTTAAAGAAATTAGTAGATGTGTGTCTCCCTGTGGAGAGTCATGAAGAAGCAAGGTTGGGGCGAAGGGGTGTGAGGAAACACTAATAAACCAGGGGATATTTGAAGCTCCTGCTTACTGAACATGTCCTGGATGTCCCTGTGGAACATTCTATTCCTGTAGGCACAAGACAGCACTCTCGTATGAAGGTTTCCAGAGCAGGAGGCATAAAAATTATTAGAGTGGTATTTCTAGGTTTTATGTCTTCCTTCAGGAAACAGGAGCTGGGAGAAGGTGGGGGACCCTTTCCTGCCTCTGCTTTTGTCTCATGTTGTGTCAGCTTTTAGGATAATATACCCTAAAGCTTATCATTAAAAAAAAGCAATTAATTATTACCATTGTCCAATTATGTATTTTTATTTTCCTTAAAGAAATCAGTATTATTTGTTTTACTTTAAAAGATTAAAAACTAAAATCACACCTTTGAAAGTAAACTTATTTTTAACTCTGTTTATTCAATTATCAGATCTTTTATTATTTATTAGATTGGAGGCCATTCATAAATATCCTTACTAAATGTTTGGCTTCCATCTCAGGGAATTTTTGAATGTGTGCTGGCTAGATTCATGTCAACCTGACACAAGCTAAAGTCATTTTGAAAGAGAGAACCTCAATTGGGAAAATGTTCCCATACATTTGGCCTGTGGTGTATTTTTTAATTGATAATTGGGGGTGGTGTCATACTTGACTGGTGGTCTTTGGTGATATAAGAAAGCAGGCTGAACAAGCTATGATAAGCAAGCCAGTAAGCAGCACTTCTCCATGGCCTCTGCTCTGCTCTTCCCTTGTATTCCCTGCCCCAAGTTCCTGTGTGGCTTCTCCCAAGTGAGGGTCTTACAGGCTGTAAATGAAACAAGCCCTTCGGTGTTTTATCCTAGCAATAGAAATCCTAATCCATGTAGATACTTTTTTTCTTGTAGGAAAAAATAAACTAAAAACACTTGGAGGAAGCAGTCACAGGAAGACTGGTTTATTTTAGCTCTGGACTAAAACGGGTTTAGTCCCTTGGGAAGGAATGGCCTGGCAGCGACCACGGGGCTCCAGATCCTCACATCTTGACAGACAGAAGCAGGGAGAGTGGTCACTGGCACTCATCCATACTTCTTTCATCTGTTCTGCTTGGACCCCCTGCCATGGGTTGGTGCTCCTCTCCATGTCCTAGCAGAGCTCACTCTTCATTTAAACCCGTCTGCACACACTCTCACAGACATGCCCAATGTGTGCCCCTCTGGTGACTCCAGTTCCAGTCACACAGCCAGGAGAGATTAACTCTCTCAGCTGCTACATCAGGAAACGTGCATGGCTCCTCGGTGGGTTCCGTGGAAGCTAGTAGTGGTACTGAGATCGCTAGCTTTCTTATGTTATTCATCTAGATTCTAGGTACTAGATGAATCCATAGCATCTGTATTCTAGAATATCTTGTTTGCAAATATATCATTGCTTAGCATGTGCAAATTGACGCCCAGGGCCACAGGAAAAAAAATAGATGATAAGTGAATAAATAAATGATGATGATAAATAGATAGGTTATAGGTATATGAGAGATAGATAGATTAGATAATAGATCAATATAAAGAGATAATAGATGACAAATAGGCAGAGATAATGGATACATAGACAAATACACAGTAACCACTATGTGTCTGCATTTATCAACCATTTGAGTAAAATTTACATAGAAAAAACTTAATTTCTCTTGTTTTTAACTCTTTTTTTTTTTTTATTTAGCCTCAGTATGTAGCCCAGGTTAGCCTGAAACTCTCAATTCTCCTATCCCAGGTTACTGAGGGCCGAGAGAATATATTGTGTGCAACAAATTTTTCCTTAGAAGGCAAATGTAACGATTTAACAAATGATGTGATAAGTATATAAAACACTAGCTTAGTGATTTATCACCTGCTATACATAAATGTTTGTTACTCTTCACAGACTGTTAGCACAGTGGCTTTATTCACACGGTACTACTAGAAACATGAGGTTTTGTTGTAACACCACCAAAGCTATGCCTAAGTGACAGGATGTTTTGTTTCGTTTTGCTTACTTGTATTTTTTCCATTAATTTAGTTATTCATTTGATATCCCAATTGCTGCCCCCCCTCTACACAGTCCCTCCCCTATCCCCTCTTTCCCTCTTCCCCTACTCCTCTGAGAGAGTAGCGCCCCCCCCCCCAAGTATCCCCCTACTAGGGTGCGTCAAGTCTCTGCAGGGCTAGGAGGATCCTCTCTCACAGAGGCCAAAAAATGGCAGCCAAGTTAGGAAAATGGATTCCACAGACAGGCTTCAGCTTCAGGGACAGCCACTGATCCAATTGTTGGGGGACCTGCATGAAGACTGAGCTGCACATCTGCTACATATGTGCCAGGGCCCTCAGTCCAGTCCATGTATGTTCTTTGGTTGGTTCCTCAGTCTCTGAGAGCCCCAAGGGTCCAAGTTAATTGACTCTGTTGGTCTTCCTGTGGAGTTCCTATCCCCTCCGGGCCTGTGATCCTTCCCCTACCTGTTCTATAAGAATCCCCAACCTCTGTGCAATGTTTGACTGTGAGTTTTTGCATCTGTTTCAGTCCACTGCTGCCTGGAGCCTCTCAGAGGACGGTTATGCCAGTATCTTGGCTATAAGCATAACAGTATCATTGGTAATGTCAAGGATTACTTGCCCATGAGATGGATCTCAAGTTGAGTCGATTATTGGTTGGCCATTCTCTCAGTCTCTGCTCCATCTTTGTTCCTACATTTCTTGAAGACAGGACAAATTTTGGGTCAAACATTTTGTGGATGGGTTGGTGTCCTTATCCCTCCACCGGAAGTCCTGCCTAGCTACAGGAAGTGACCACTTCAGGTTCCATATTATCATTGCTATACATCTCAGCTAAGGTCATACATATTGACTCCTGGGAGTCATCCCAGGTCTCTGCCACATTCTAGAGGTGCCCCCCACCCTCCACCATAAATAATATATAATAAATGTTATATATTTATTATGTAATAAATATATAGACAAATACATAAATGACCAGCTACTTATATTAATATACATTTATATTTTATATATTAATATAATATTTTATATTTAATATATCATTTATGTTAACATAATATAAATTTTATATATTTACATATATTATTTATAAATATTATATATAATAAGTAGATACATAGACAAGTACACAAATAATCACTCTGTGTGTGCCTTTATTAACCATTCTATTAAAATTTACATAGAAAAACTTCATTTCTCTTTTGTGTTCATCTGTGTTTTCTAATTTTCTCAGATCAACCTCTATTACTCTACAATTTTTAATATTTTAAAGGAGAAAACTCACTCCTGCCATTTGCACCCTGGTTTCTGAATAAGGAGAAGAGGACACTCGTGCATCTTACTGGGTGCTTCGTTTTCTTTACTCAAGGATTGCTTCTCAGTGGAGGGCACAGAGCCCTTTAGAGCAAAGTAAATGGTGGATCTCCTGCTCCGCCTTTCCTCATGCTTGGCTGCAACATGGGACTGCAGCTCATTCTGCTCAGTGCTGAAAAGGCCAAATTCTTGCCGAGTCACTGTCCTTCCACAAGAAAATTGAAATCACCATTCACCCTAAGGAGTGATGCTTTATACATTTTAAAAGAAAGTTCACCATTATCTTTACAGAAAGAAGTCTCAGTCTTAAAGAAAAAATTAGCAGAAAATGCACTGCAATTCCCCATCCATGCATGTTTGTGGAAAGGGGCACTGCAACTCATCAAACTCTTCAAGAAAACTGAAGCTAGATGTTGAGTATGAAAATGTCGCCACAGATATGACAGCAGCTTGATTCAGACTAGCCAAAACTCGAGTCCACTCTCATGTCCATCCCCTAATGAACTGAGAAGCAAAGGTGAGACTGAACACATCAGTCACCATAAAAAAAAAAATGAAGTTGAGTGTGAGAAGTTTGTCACAAAGGGCCACACACAGAGCCAATCATTTATTTACATGATGTGCTTAGAACAGGCAAATCCATAGTTGAGTCGCTGTCGGCATTGGGACAAAAGGAGACTCAGGTGATTCTCTCAGGTACAAGACTTCATTTTGTAGTAATGAAATACTCTGCAGTTAGATAAACTTTATGAGGCCACAACTTAATGAAGATATCAGAAGCCACTGAAATCCTCTCTAGGAAAATCAACTTCTTTTTTTTAATGGATTGAAATGAACTATCACACCCACAAGGCCTCATCCTTTCTGGAGGTGAAGGGAGGAATCGCTGCCCTTGCCTTGGTGTCCCAGGGAGCACCTACAGCTCCAGCTTGACTGCCCTTCCATGCTCAGCTGTATGCAGGGCAAGCCTATTTCTGGGTTAATGAATTTAAACTGACATGATTCTGATTTGGATGGCACTGGGGCCATCCACGGTTAAAAATTCTTGAAAGGCAAATGAGTGGAGCTGTTAGAAAGACTCCCATATCTTCCCAACTCAAAAATTTCTCTGTTCAAGAGATCACAGCACCTAGACTCTTTATGTCTGCTCTTAATGCTTGGGTGGGAACGAGAAGGGGGAAGCTGGACAGAGGGACTGGGCTCTTCTCAACATGGCATTCACTTTCTGCTGAAGTTTAGCTTTCCCTGCAGACTTCACTAGTCTTTCACGTACTTTTAACTGGGTATTTTAAGTCTTCCCTTTCTGGGTAAACTTGAAATGTAGCAACTTCCTCTAAATTGAAGCATTCCCATCCTGGACAGAGCTCATAATGACCAAAGTAGAAAACAACTTGCAAGTCTCCAAAACTTCCTGTTGTATTCATAAGACCCTTCTCTCTCCAAGGTTATATGAGCAGGAAGAACTATCAAGAAGGGAAGAGAGCTCTGTAACCTGTCACACTACCAACAAGTCACAGAGAGGGCTCCAGGCTTTAATGAGTAGTCGTCTGTGCTAAGGTGGGCTCTTGATGATGCAACTCTCTTTGAGTTGTTCATGTTCCTGTAAGTAACTACTCACTCAAATTTCTATAAGTAACTCTAGTAAGGTTTTTGGTGTACCAAGTTGGACTTCAGTGTTTTTATTACTTTGGTCTGTGGGCGGTAGATGTTAATAACTAAGTTTTCCCAGGAATGGTGTCACTCAACAGAAGCCATTTTTTTTTTCTGTGTCTTATGAAGAACTGACTTTGATTGCTGGACTCTGGAAAAAATAATAAATGAAAATTACTTGTTACAAGCAAGTAGGCAACTGCCCATTATTTTAAATTATTTTAAATAAAATTATTATTATTGTTGTTATTATTGTTATTATTATCATTATTATTTATTAAATTATTTTAAATCTTAGTGGATGGCTCAAGAGATTGGTCAGCAGTTAAGAGCACTGACTGCTCTTCCAAAGGTCCTTCCTAAGTTCAATTCCCAGCAACCACATGGTGGCTCACAACCATCTGTAATGGGATCCAGTGACCTCCTCTTGTGTGTCTGAAGGAAGCTATAATGTACTTATATAAATAAAAATAAATTTTAAAAATCTTTTTTAAAAGTCTTAATGAAGGACATAAAAATAATAATCTATTAACAGAGTAAGTCTATAATTGTACTACAAGAAAGAGAGCCAAAATGTGTTATAAAAGTGACGGGATACAAACCATATAAGCCCTGTGGTCTCAGCTTTACAAAGAGTGGAATCTATCTGTCTCTACTGTCACGGCACTGAGTGTTCTCTTCAATTTATCTGTTTGATATGCAGCACTGGTTTGAATTAATTATGCCTCCCATATGATGTGTTTCAACACTTGATCCTCAGTTGGGAAAGCCATTTAGAAACTTTTACCAGGTGGAATTTTGCTGGAGGCGGTACATCACTAGGGGTGAGTCTTAAGTTTGTATAGCCTCACCCCAATTCCTGTTTTCTCTGCTTTCTGAGTGCAAAGAAGTAAACCAGTTTCTAACTCTTACAAACATGCCTTTCCAGCCAGGATGCAATCTTTCCCTTTAGAACTGCAAACCAAAACAACGACAGGGAACTCAAATAAAACAAAACAAAATCAAATCAAGCAAGCAAGCAAACAAACAAACAAACAAAAACCACTTTCTTTTATGGTGCTTTTTGTCAGGTTAGCTCAACAAACAAAAGTAACTGTGTCTACTCTAACTATCCTAGACAATTATTATCTAGCCTTACCGGAGACATACAATCTTCTAAAGCACCCGTGGGCAGGCAGAATTAAAAGACTGGATGGGCTAGGACTCAGTCCCCACAGGAAACTATAATCTAAGAATTGTGCTGCATGCCGGCTCTAACTGGTATCTTACCAGACTGAATACTTTGTGCTTTTAATTCTGTCATTGGGTGTGTTTGGTGCTGGGATTTGAACCCAAGTTGTGCGCACTAGGTGTTCTCCCCTTGAGCTACATCCCTAGACGTTGACAGAACTTCATGTAGCCCAGCTTGGCCATGAACTTTGTATGTAAATGAGAGTGACTTTGAACTCTTTATACCCATACTTTCTTCTCCCATCACTAGGGTCGCAGGTGTAAGCCCCCACAGCCAGCTAGTAATTCTTTAATAAACAACATGTATTAGGTGGATAGGTATAGGGTGAAAATCCAAATAAGGAAGTGGAGGCAGCACAGGCAGTAAAGAACCACAAGGACCCAAGATCCAGATTCATTTAAAAATACCAGGCACAGTGTCTGTCCCAGTCTCCTTCCGCTGTTGTGGTAAAATGTTCTGCCTTATGGTTCCAGAGGGATAGAATCCATTATGGTGGGAGAGGCACAGCAACAGTCAGGAAGAGCATGGGGCAGGAGCAGGAAGTGGTGTCATCACATTTTCACCTGCCGACAGGAAGCAGGAAGAGAAAAAGGACAGGAAGTAAGGTGAGGTTGTAAACCTTCAAAGCCCGCCCCTCAATGATGTACTTCCTCCAGCAAGGCTCTACCTCCTAAAAGTTCCATAAGCTTCCTAAGTAACCCTGCAAGCCCAGAACCAGTTATTCAAATACATGAGCCTGTGGGGGTATTTTTCACTCAAACATCAGCAGTGGCACAAACACATAATGCCATCAAGAGACAGGTAGACATCCACCTAATCTACCTGGTGAGAGTCCCAGGCCAGTGAGACACCATGCCTCAAAATAAGGTAGACAACACCCAATACACAGTGCCTGAAGCTGATCCCTAGGTTCTCAGGATACGTGGACACAAAAGCCAGATAAGATACTATCTGTGTCTTCAACAACTGACTTTGACTCACATCTGCTGCCTTCTTATTAATTGCCCCCTAGTTTTGGGTGGTGCTACCCAAAGGTAAGATGAGTATATGCTTCATATAAAGCAGGTCTGCTAACATTCCTCCCTTCCAGGGGCCCCCACAGCCAATATGACTCCAGAGGTAACTAAATAATACTGTGTGTACCGCAAGCATCCTCAGAGGAAACACTGGGCTGGGGAAAATGTGTTATTTGGATCAATTTTGTGTAAATGTATTCTTTTAAAACCACACTGCAGACAGTTTAATAGTAGAGGAAATTCTTGGTGATTGTCTAGAAGAGGAAGAGTTATTCCATGCTAGACAAATGTAAAAACTTGCCAAGCTGAACTGTACAGGTTTGTTCAAAGTGTGGCTCACCCAGGGCTAAGCCAGCAAGAGAGCAATTACAGACAGCCCTGTAACACCACATGATAATGTCATAGAGCCGCACCGAAGCATGCTTACGGGATAAAAATAATGACTGATGTGGTCATCTCTCTTCAATGTGTGTGCCCATTACAATATAACCCACATCTTCCAAAGGCGGCTTGAGTGAGTGCTTTTAATATTTATGTCTTTTATTTGCTAGCAAGAGAAAGCAAGGTAAACAGAAAATGGCTAGGGTCAATTATTCATCTCTCTTCTACCATTTTTCCAGAACATAAAAATGTAGTCCCCAAATGACATTTCCCCATATAGATTTATCTCTCAGACATACAGCAAGGTACACATACATACAAAATCTCCAGCTAAATTGTCTCCTCGGTTCTGACATTTCATTTCCTTATTCCTCTAGGAAACACTATGGCTATTTTTCCTTTAGAAAAAAAAAATGAACACTTCTAACCTAAAGGTTTAAATCTTTGAAACCATTCAAATGCTTTAACATAAAAATGCATTTCAGGACTGGGGAGAAGAAGCTCTGGTCCCTCACATGACTGAGAAATACAAAATGTGAAAGGATGTCTGGATTTCTCTGCAAAGGTTTAACATCTGTACATGTTTTGAGAAGAATTGAACTCCCACTCACAACACCTGAAGGTCCAGCTTTCTTATGGCACTCCTGAGAAAGTGTGAAAACACTTGTGCTACTTTTTAATGGCACCCCCAAGACAGCACACAACTCAAGTAACACCCAGATCATTCCTGAGCTCCTGCCCCTCACTTTGGAACCTCTCACAAATAACCAAGGCTTTAATTTTTCACTTGAATCTAATGAACTGACTCATGAGACTGAATTTAACTTTGAGCTCGGAGGAGGTGACAGTACCACCTTGCTTGAAGGGAGTATTCAGTGCTGTTCATCCAGCCTTCACCTCAAGAATGGACCTTCCCCAGCTGTGTCGGGATTACCTTTTCCTCTGTGTATTCCTATAATCCCCAGTTGTCATTCCTCAGCCCCTTGTACTGCAGAGGTCAGCCCCCTCCTACCCTTAGTCTCCTCTGCAGACAAGATAGAGCACTCTGGGTCTGAGTCTGTCTGGTTGAGATCTAGCTCAAAGTGTATCTCATAAAGAGCTCTTCTTTTGGCTTCTTTCCCATCCCCTTCCTTTGAAGATGGAAGGTAGACAAGAACTCTTTGCCATGACCTTCTCTTTCCTCAACTGGTTGCTGTGGAGAACATTTTCCCTGGAGTGTGTTCCTCCTTGCTGCCTGCAATGAGGCCCAGCTTCTCTTCAGTGTTCATTTCCTATCAATAGCCCTTTGTCGTTTCCTTGCTTTTAGGTGGTGTTGTTTTTGCTTCTCCTCTCCTCATTAGAGGATTGCATCCTTTCTACCATATGTAGAAGCATCACCTAACCAGATGGAAATGACATCTTATCCTCACCCCACATAGCTTTATGTAGTGATTAAGTCTTATTTGTTGCAAGCTATAAATGCCTCCTTAGCATTTTCAAAAACAAGATTATATTAGTAGATTACAGAGTAGTCCACAGAATTGAAAATGAACTGAACAGCTGAGACTTACAAAGGAGACAGTGTAAGATGCCCTAACAACTCAGGTGTATGTTCATCACATCTCCCCAGGCTCCACACAGCACCCATTGGGCTTTGATGTTGTGCAAAGAATCCATCATAAGAATGGGAGGAGACTAAAATTTGCAAAATAACTCCTATTTGTTAGGTTCATAATTATCAAGATACACAAATATTTTTTTGACTACTTATCAAAGCTCTAAATAAACATGTTGAAAGCTTGGGGTAAAATAAAAAAGCAAAAAAGCAGTTTCCAAAATGTATCATAGCTGTGGATGTTTTAAGTGCTTCACAAACATAAACATAGGTGTGAAACTGGATTTAAATGGAGAAATTATACATATTCATACTTACAGGAATATGCATAAACTTCTCTGGAAAGATATACAGAAAAAATTAGTAAGTGGGCTTGAAAATGTCACTGCAGATGGCATGTCAAGACAATTCAAGTGCCCTGTACATCCCTCTCTTTTTGTTTACCTAGTGGGTTATTACTTATTAAATGGGGATGTGGCCATGTGTAACTGAATTCGTTAGACCAAAATGGTAAAATCTTTATTGACAGATATTTCCCTGTTGCTATAAGCATTTTTGACCAATAAATATATTCCTAAATTAAAAATAATAACGTGTGCTTCCGGTCTGGGCCCAAGCACTGAGCAGATCCCAGGTGGCAGCTCTGCACCTAATCTCACAAAACCCAGAAGAAGCCAGGCTCCCAGGAGCTCTAACCCAGGCAGTATCTTAAGTAAGGAGACAGCAACATCGGCCCCAAACAGGGAGTAACTGGGACCCACTAGGACCCAGGAAGTCACTCCTGGTCTGGAGCACTGGTTCCTTCCTGTCTGTGTCTGAGCATTGAGCAGATCTTGGGCCTCAGCTCTAAACCCAGTAGTAACACCCACCCACACAGTTCTGAAACAATCAAGATAAGGAAAGCCAGGCTCCAGTCAGAGACAGTGAGTGCAGGTAGCACTAAGGAGATTCAGATGGTGAAAGGCAAGCCCAAGAAGGTAAGCATCAGCAACCCAGGGTACTTGGCATTATTAGAACCTAGTTCTCCCACACTAGAAAGTCCTGAATTCCCCATATCACCAGGAAAGCAAGATTCAAATTTAAAATCACTTCTCATGTTGATGATAGAGGACTTTAAGAAAAACAAAAATAACGCTCTCAAAGAATTTGAGAAGAACACAGACAGGTAGAAGCCCTTAAAGAGGAAACACAAAAATCCCTTAAAGAATTACAAGAGAACACAACCAAACAGGTGAAGGAATTGAACAAAACCATCCAGGACATAAAAATGAAAGTAGAAACAATCAAGAAATCACAAAGGGAGACTACCCTGGAGATGGAAAACCTAGGAAAGAAATCAGGAGTCATAAACACATGTATCACCAATAGAATACAAGAGATAGAAGAGAGAATCTCAGGTGCAGAATATATCATAGAAAATATTGACACAACTGTCAAAGAAAACACAAAATGCAAGAAGTTCTTAACAGAACACATCCAGGAAATCCAGGACACAATGAGAAGACCAAACTTAAGGATAATAGGTATAGAAGAGAGTGAAGATTCCCAGCTTAAAGGGCCAATAAATATCTTCAACAAAATTATAGAAGAAAACTTCCCTAAAGAATGAGATGCCCATAAACATACAAGAAGCCTACAGAATGCCAAATAGACTAGACCAGAAAAGAAATTCCTCCTGTCACATAATAATCAAAACACCCAATGCAGAAAACAAAGAGTAAAAGGCTGGAAAACAATTTTTTAAGCAAATGGTCCTAAGAAACAAGCTGCAGTAGCCATTCTAAAACCTCCAGCCTGAGAACACAAAGGGAGGGACTCATAGTTCTACTTGTATAGGTAGTTAAGGGTGACCTTGACAGGCAACAGTGGAAGTGGAGGGCCTTGGTGCCTGAAAGTTTGGATTCCCTAGTGTTGGGAATTTGAGAGCAGGGAGGTGAGAATGGGAGGATGATGGGAGCACACCTTCATAGAAATAGGAGGAGTGGGGGATGGAATAAGGAGTTTTGGGGAAGAATGAGAGAGGAGATAACATTGAAAGGTAAATAAATAAAATAGCCAATTTAAAAAAAAAAACACAGATAATGGGTCTGGAAATTGTAGTTGAGCAGTCAAGACTTTTTAGCAACAATTTATTAATGGGGATTTTGTATAGTCCTCAAGGACAAGGTATTGTGGAAGAGGCCCATGGAACTTTAAGAAGATTGGTGAGACATACTGTTGCTGAGACAGAGAATGATGCTGACCTGTGAGCTTGCTGAGTGCCCTGACAAGGGTGACTGGGGAGCTGTATTGGACATATGTTCCTGACCCACCTTTGCTTGACTATATCTCAGATGGGAAAAGCTGCCTTGCCTCAAGTTTTTAGACCTTGTGGGATACAGAATCGAAAAGAAAAATTATGTCTCTTGTATTCTTCTTAACGTTGCCCAGCTATTCGAACTCAATCATGTACTGGTCTAGAAATCAATCCAACATGGGAAGTAACAGTCCACTTTTGGAAGACTGGATCTGGACTTTGTCAAAGACATATTTGGAAGTTTGCTGTAGTTCACTATGATGTTAGGATAGCAAGAGATAATGTTGGGACAGGATCTGGATTTCAAACAAGGGTTAGTGCATGTTTTAAGGCTCTTTTAATTGTCAAGCTAAAATTGGTTTTGTCTCTTCTACAGTATTTATTGTAAGTTACATTGACTGTATAATTTCCAATTATGTTAGTGTGTTGAACCCTGGCATATCTGTTATGGGGGGTTATCAACCAGCTTTCATTTTACTGCCCTGAGTATTAGAAAACCTTGATTCTCTGGGGAAAAAAAAAAGGTTGAAAGTCCTGGAAGAAGTGAGTTAAGCTTTAAGCAGAAGCAAGAGGGTAGCAGGCTTGATTATTGCTGGTATAACAGCTTTAATTCCATTAATTGCTAGCACCACTGCTTCTGCAATAGCATTGACACAAGGAGTTAAGACAACTATTTTTGTTAACCATATAGAAAAAATGTTGCTAATGTATTGAGTATACAAAAGGATTTGTATAGGTATCTGGAACAACAATTGATGCTCTATAACCCATTCAAATTATCTGAAGGAGGTTCAGGGTGCAAGAATTAGAACCCATCCCAAGTGTCATGACAAATATCATTGGAGTAGTGTTACTTTTGAAATTCACAGTGATTGTCATTATAATTAGAAAAAAGTTTAAAGACACCTGTAGGATATTTGGCATAATCCTAACACCTCTCTGGGTGTGTTAACTTTGCATAGTGAGATTATAAATTTAAAGAATGCTGCTCTGTTGACCGTTGATGCTGCAGATAATGCCAATAAAATTATCCACAGCCTGAGCTCAGTATTTCCACTTTGGACAAACCTCAGGAATGGCATATATAGCTTGATCAGGCTAGCCTTTCTTGTCCTGGGAATACTTTTATTCCTGCCCATAGTGTTAAAGCTTATCTTTAACAACATCAACATGTTGGCATCCAAAGTACATGGCTTAAACCTGAAAATGGACCCCCAGACAGAGTTATTAAATTAACAGGCTGGCAAGTCAAGGACGGGTAAGATTCTGTACAGAGCCTTACCAACCTAAGACACAAGTGCATTGCCTTTGATAATGCATATTCCATGATGGGTAAGGAAGGCATTCTTGTTAGAACGACCTAAGACAGACTCAGTCTTGTTAATGAAATAGAAAGCGGGGAGAGATGGAGAGCCTTTGAGGCTGCTTGGCAAGAAGCTGACATTGGCCAAGGACAAGAAAATCGGCTGCTTGGCAGGAATATGACATTGGCCAAGGACAAGGAAGCAGGCTTCAAGCAGGAATCTGACATTAGACTAGAACAAAGAAGTAATTTCAGGTAGGAGTCTAAATATTAGGCCAGAACAAAGAGGTTATTTCAGACAGGAATCTAAATTTTAGGTTAGAACAAGGAAGTAGGCTTCAGACATGAAAATGATCTTGGACTAGGATAGGGAAGTAGGCTCAGATACTTTGGTCATCCTGATAAGCTTTTAGAAACAGTGATCATGGGAGTGTTCATGTAACTGGGTCTAATGCCTTGCTTCTTCTTTGACTATTTGTGTTTACTGTATTGCTTGTTCCTCGACTATTTGCATCTATTATATTGCTAGACTCTCGACCTAGAACTGACCTTATTATATGCATGTAATCAAAATGGTATAAAAACATAAAGGAAGAGGGGGTATAGGATAGGGGGTTCTAGGGAGGAGGAATAGGGAAAGGGGATAACATCTGTATTATAAATAAATAAAATATCCAATAAAAATAATAACTCATTTTATAAAGTGAAGTCCTTGTCAAACAAATGCTTGTCAACACTCCTCCAAGGAAGACATAGGAAATTGTGGCTTGTGATGTGGACCGTGGGAAATGCACCACAGCTGTGCATTAGGAGAGGACAGTACACATACTGCTTCTAGAAGGTTCTTTGCCACACAGCCTCAAAAGGTTTTCCTCAATACTAAAGAGTTGCGTCAGTGAAAGCTCAAAAGTGGAGTATTTGCCTAGCATGAATAAGGCCCCAAGTTTGATCCTAGCACAACGAGGGGAAAAATTGTTCATCGAACTTCAGGGTCCCTTTACAAGAGTGTCACAAGACTCTTGTTATAATGTCCAGCTAAAGAAGTCTGTAGAGATAAGACCTAGGATTCCACATTTCAAACCAGATCCTCAGTGAGACAGATGTTGCCCAACTGCAGAGCATACTCTGGAGTTTTAAGAGTCTAGTGTAACATGTCCTTACTGCTCCTAAAATAGGTCCCCATCTGCTGCGAGAACTGAAGCCTTACATTGGCCCATGGCCCATGAGCCATGTAAAGATTATTAGCAATGTTGGACTCTTTTATTATACTCAACTATCATATTTTTAAAGTTCTAGAGAAGCCCATCATGGCAGTGTATGCCTGCCATTCCAGAACTCAGGAGGCAGATGCAGGAGGATCAAGGTAAGGTTGCTAACAGCGAGTCCTGGGCTTGCCTGAGCTATAGCCAAAAAATATTTCAGCAAAGATTTAAAAGGAGGAGGGGGATATTCTTAAAAAGTGAAAAGTGTTAAACAAAAAAATGAAGATTTTGTTACTCTTATGACATCTTTATGCAGACACAACTTAGATGCTTTGGGTGACGGTATCAGCTGGAGTACTCTGATGGAGCCTGTCCTTTGTCTTTAAGAGTACTTGACCGAAAGGAAATAGCCCAGGGTCCTCCTGATTCAGAACTGATGGCAGGGTGCAAAGATGCTTGGATCATGGTCCTGGCCTAGTACCTCAGAAGTACTGCGTTGAGCAAGTTCGTTCAGGCACCAGGACTCAGATCCTCCTTTTGTGACGTGTGGCTGATGAGCCAGTGCAAGGACATCCTGGCTTTGACATCTGAGGCTGATTTGACTAATTGGGCAAGCTGCAGATGTCAGCCATGTTTTCATTTTATCCTAGAAGCCTTCAAAATAGGAGCTGTATACAATGCCGCCTGGCCAGAGAAGAAGAAATCCCACAGTTTGACTAACAATTGGCCAAATGCTGTTTAACTGAGTGCAGCTGCCAGACTTAAGGCAAATTTTGGTTTCAATCACCAGCTGAGGAGAATCAGGACAAAAGCAGGGCCAGATCTGTTTATTCTTCAAATAAGTAGCTGAGTTCAACAAACAAAGTCTTGATTAAAGGCCATTTCATTTCAGACTATCAGTTATTTCAAATGCTTAAATTATTGCACCTATGTTTAAGTGTTAGTACAGAAATTCTGTATCTGTGAAGTCAACTCAAGCCTAAGCATACACTATGGCTATGCATTGAATGTGATTCACATTAGCATTCCCCTCTCCAAATGAATAAGCCCCCACTGTTGCTAAATGTTTTCTTGCTTCTTGGTATTACTCTGTGTATAGATGTCTTGCGTATGTGTATGTCTGCACATCGCATGCCTGCAGTGCCAGAGGAGGCCAGAAGAGGGCGATGGTTCCTTAGAACTGGAATTAGACTACTGTGAGCAGCCACGTGGGTGCAGGGATTCAAACCTGAGTTCTCTGGAAGAGCAGCAGGTACTCCTAACCATTGAGCCATCATTCCAGCCTCAATACCCCCCTTCTAGTTGCTTTACATTCGAGGTCTTAGCTTATTTTAGCAGAAACCATGAGAGATTACCACCCCCACTTACAAATTAGAAAGCTGACTCCCACTGGTTAATGAATCTGCTAGATATGACCCCAGTTGCTGAGGTGGCTTTTGGACTCTGATCTCCCTGACATCTTCGGACCCTTCACAAAAGATGGGCTGGAGGCCACTGGATCCCATTGTACCTCTTGTCAACATGGTTACATTGAATGAATCTTCATTTTCTCGGTGGCCTATGGAGGATGGGTGATGAAAGCTGATTTGTTAGATCCACTATGTCCACTAATGCATTCAACCTGAGCATCGTACACGCCCAGTGAGATGACTGGGCTTCCACCACCTTCAGAAAATGTGTCTAGTAAATCATCTCACCTACAGCCTTCTGTGGACTTTTACATGACCAGTTTTCTATTTCTTTTTAGCTGCATCCAATTAAGGTTTGTGCCTTATAGCTAAACAGGTGTGCTTGCTTGCATACAGGTATAGAGGCTATTAAGTGTCTATAAATCTAATCAATTCATATATGTCCTTAGGTCCAAGACCATATCCTGTGTATGAATAGCTTTGAATCCGTTTTAGAATATAAGGTCACAAACAGATAAATACACCTGTGACTGCATTTCCTTGGTACCAGAGTGACATCTTGTGGGAAAATCTTATGGCATCTACATGGTTCTGAGTACTTCAGAATAGCTTTTCTCATTACAAAGTGAGAGCTGGGTTGAATTTGAGACGCAAATTCGAATTTGAGACCATTGATACACAGATTGCCCTCTACTACTTTAATGTCACACATCAGTTTTTAATAAAATAGCAGAATGGTTCAGACTTGGGCATAAGCTGATGTTGAAGGGAGAGAGATCTTTCCTGAAGCTGTTTTAAGTCTGTGAAGTCTGAGAAAGAAATTGTCTCTAGTTTTAGAGGGGAAGGGGTGGTTCTGTCTGGGAGAGCTTTGTGTTAATTTACTTTGAAAGCAAATAGAAAGTGTTTGTCTTCTACACATACAGCTTGCATCCCCCAGGACATCTTTCCACAGGCTGGAATGACTAAGACTCATTGGATAGTTAGTAACTGTAGCATAAGTATTTATAGAGCATGCAGTTTGGACAAAGCATCTTGAAAGCTGTACTGGTTTGCTTCGGTAGGGGCTGCTAGCCTGCCTAGCTGGCTAGGACAGGTTGCTTAGGATGCTGAGGGCTGATTTCACTCACATGGTACTGGTGTTTCTTCCCCTGACTTTTGGGGAGTAAGTTCAACATTGTGGAAAAAGTGACAGAGTAAGTCGGACAGAAGCCTGGCTTTGTTTCTTTGTTTTTCTTCTGTCTCCATGTTCCTGTTTTCTTTTATATTGTGTTTTCTAGTGTTTACGTATTTTTTTAATTATGGAGATGTGGGATATTTCCATAATGTGCACATGAATGTGGAATCCTCTCAGGCCAGAAGAGGGCGTCTGCTCTCCATTCTTGAGGAACATTCTGGGTACACAATGATTTATTTCGCCATCTGATATAACAAATATAGGTTTGTATGTTATATGATCATCATATTTGCCATCTGACTCTCATCTATAATACCACAGGACATGTTTCCAGTTGTTGCGTCTCTGACCTCCAACATTCAGAAGACAGAAGTAGGTGGATCTCTGTGGGTCTGAGGCCCGCCTGATCTACATAGAGAGTTCCAGGCCAGCCAAGGCTATAGAGTAAGACCACGTATAAATAAATAAATAAATGTTATGTATAATATGTGGCCATTGCATTAAGGTGCTAAGAAAACAAAGCATTCTATGCTTTGTCTCTGTATCTCTCTGCTAAGTCAGCAAATGTAAAACCCATTTGCTTTCACCTACTGTACTAGTCACTTACTACATACGGCCACAAGGGGGCGCCCAAGGACTAGGCGAAGAATGTTTGCTGTGTCTAAAACATGCTTCTATTAAAATAAGACTATAGCATCTTCCATCATCAAAAAAAAAATCTCATTGTGTTTCATGGAATAGATAGTCAAAAATTGCTTGATGATAGTTTTATAATGAAGTTAGTAAATATGCATACACTTCCTATTAAAATGTTAAATTAAAACAACTTTCTTTCCTTTCTGATACAAGACAGCAGCTAATTCTGTAATTAGAACCAAATTTGCAAATGCCAAGCATAATAATGGCAATTATGCATCGAATTTGCAACTGCACCTGCCTACATTTTAAAAGTTGGTGTGCAATCACAAACCAGCAATTGAGCACTGGTGAAGGAAGCCGATAGAATTCAGCTGGGGAGTCTCTGGGCTGAGTCATGATAAACCTTCTTCCCCATCCTGCTCTCCCTAGTCTTTCCTTTCCTTCCTCTGTCCCCTTCCCCTCCCTCCCTCTCCCTGTCTCCTTCTGTCTCCTCCTCTCCCCATCTGTCTTTCTCCCCTCTTTCCCATTCCCCTTTGTTTCTCCATGGCTCCCTCTTCTCCTTTCCCTCACCTTCTTTTCTCCAGTCTCTTACTGCTTCCCTCCCCTTGCCCCATTTCTTCTCTTCCTTCCATCCCTCCCTTCCTCCCGCCCTCCCTCCCTCCTCTCCTGGCCTCTCTTCCTCTTCTTTTCCCCTCTCTGACCCTCTCTCCTTCCCCTTCCCTCTTAGTGGTCACACGGTTGTCTGGAGCAACCTTTGTTCTCCACTGAACATACATTCAAGAATGCAACTTGTTCATCTTGTGTCAGTGTACTGATTTGAACATTTAATGTAGTTTCTGGCATAATGTATTTTATCCTTGACTTCTTTCTTTTTTGTTATGTCCACATCGCATTTTGATTGATTCTCTGGGACGTTCACATCATGCACCCTGATCACCATCCCTTCCCAGTCCTTCTATGTGCACCACCCCACTTTGTGGCCTTTGCGGCCCCCCCAAAAAAAAAAGGAAGCAAAAAAGGGAAAAAGAAAGAAAGTAAATCCACTTTGTGCTGTCTACACACTCACTGGAACATGGTCAAACTCTTAGAGGCCTGCCCCTTAAGTAGAATGAGTCCTTTGCCTCCCGCTCCTCCACCAAAAGCCATCAGTTGTGGAGAGTTACTCTTTCTCATTTCCAGCACACTCTTTAGGAGTTCTCTTCGGTGGCTTCCTGTCTAGGCTACTACTTTGAGGTTGGAGGTGGGAATTGAGAGAGTAGCGATTATCACAGAAGCCTGCCATGCCTCTCCCTCAACTGTGTGCCTGCATCATCAAAATCACAGCAAAGGTAGCTTCCTTGTTCCTCAAATTCAGCAGGAGCACAAGTTACCCTCCTCCACTTGATTTCTGGCAGCAGCACAGACATCAACATGGCCTTCCGTGCAGGCCACCCACATCAATATGGTCCTTAGCAGCACAACCCTGGGCATCAGAGTGACTTCTGCACACACTACTGACAGCCACATGGCCTTCAGTAGTAACATGGTCCATGGACATCAATACAGACCCAGACATGGTCCTCGGCTGCAGCAAAGACTGGGCATCATCATGGCCTCAGATAGCAGGGCAAACCACTCAGATCAGTATGGCCTCGCACAGCAGCATAGCCCACAGACGTGGACATGCCTCAGGCATACTCCTGAAAAAAAAAAAAAAAACAACATTTCTTTACAGAATTGGGATAGATGGAATTCTCAAATCATATTTTATTTTTATTTTCTTAGTCTTTCATTTTTTGCAATCACTCAGAGCTAAAAACACAGCCACAAAAACTTAAACCATATGGAGAAAAACTAAGCCAAAAGCCATCCTGATTGCCAGCAACTAGTTAGACCAGCTTTTATCAATCAGTCACTCAGTATCCATAAGCACACATTTTGACCCAACTCCTCTAGCATCACAGATACCTACAGCACAGTAGAGACCGAACATCCCAGCAAACCCAAGTAGAAAGGAGTATGCAGCTCTCCCAGCTTCAGTGGACATTGGCTGGTTTGGTCAACTATATATCTCTACCAACTGGGAGAACTACAAAACAGAGAGAACCCTAGGAAGTCCTCCCTCCTCTGCTCTCAATGAGGACATCAAGATTGTGTTCGAGAAACCATTTAAATGTGTAGTGAAGGGCTGACCCTACTTCAAAGGGAAGACTAAGTGACTGTCTTAAAATGCTGGCACTCAAAATGATGACATCATCCCTCTATCCCCATGGTGGGTGTGTTCTGGCCTCTCAGTTTCTCCCATCAGAGACAAAGGGACAAACACTCCAGCCTCAATTGTATCGATTTGCTCTCAACTCCGAGCTTATCCAACAGCTTCCAGGATAAAACTAACTACTCACAAAGAGATCACGGGGTTGAGCATCGAGGACTGTGAAAGCTGGGTAGGGAAGAAAGCATCTGAGAGTGTTGTTTGATGACTTGTTCTGTCATTTATCTTCTCCCTGTAAATACAGTTGCTACTTGGACTGTACCCTTGTCCCCCTGTATATACTAGCCTTCATGGGCAGTTTGATTTCACTCATACACATCTGCTATTTGTGTCTGGCCAGAGTTGAGCTCACCAGTTCCCATCAAAGACAGGCAGTAGAGAAAGCAGGACAGGGCTTCCCATAACAATGACTAAATGGAAACACTGTAGGAGAAATGTCACACAGCGGTAGCAGCCTAGCACCCGATCCCCTGAGAAACACAAGAGTGAGTCCTGGCATAGTCTACACTGGCCCAGGCACAAGAATGATGCTATGTTGTGTCTGAAAAGCACTGCCCTAAATTCTGTGGCTCTTTCTAGAAAATGAGATGGCCAGCCACACCTGGAAAATATCACCCTGAAACTCTGTGACTTGTTGTGTATCCTAGATCCCAAAACTCCTCTTCTTTTACCACGCCACTCTTTTATCATCCTTTGGCTTCTGAGACTATGCGATGTGGTGCTCTGGTCAACATTGTAGTAATGAAATCATATAACCAGAATCAATCACGGATTGTTTCTTAGACTTTTTATTTTGTCCTGGGGAAAACACCTGAGAAAAATTATTTAAAGGCAGGGGAAAAAAAATCACTTCAGTTCACAACTTCAGATTTATACCCCTGATCATTTGGTCTCATTACTTTGGTCCTAAGATGAGACCAAGCATGACACAGAGATCATAATAGAGCAAAGATGCTCCTATTATTGTGCCAGGGAAACAGAGAGTGTAATACCAAGAGTATGGCCAAGACTTACTCTTCCATAGCATACCCCCAGTAACTCCCTGCATCCAAGTAGGCCCACCCTCTACAACTCTACCACCTACTAGTAGTCCAGTCATGTTAGAATCTATCAGAGGATTAAATCATTTATCAGGTGAGAGCCTTCATTATCTGGGCATCTCTGGAAATGCCCTCAATGTTGTCACACACATATTGAGATTGACGTAACTGTCACCTAGACCTTACTCAGTCCAATAAAGTTGACAGTCAAGACTAAAAATCCAAAGCCCTGGGATATCAGTTAATAACACAGCACATAAACAGATACGCAAGGCTTTTTTAGTCGACCATCAGAAAAAAAATTAACCATCACTCAGTGGGGCTTGGTGGTGCACATCTTTAATCCCAGCGATCAGGAATAAGACATAGCCATACCTCTGAGTTCAAGGCCAACCTTGTCTACAGAACATACAGAGCAAGTTCCAGAACAACCAGAAATATACACACAATCACCACCACCACCACACAAAAAAGAGAAAAGAGAGTGAAAGAAAGAGAAAAAGAAAGAAAAGAAAATCAATCATCACTCATAGAAATATTGGTGATAGATGTTGATAGATAGATAGATAGATAGATAGATAGACAGACAGACAACTTGTGTTATATTCCATTTAAGTCTGAGAACTGCAGATAGACCTGGGGATGTCACTAAACTTATGGACTAGCAATGGCACATCTGGTAAAAGCATTTGCTGCCATGTTTGATACCCAGATTCCATCTACACATACACTACACACACACACACACACACACACACACACACATATATATATATATATATATATATATATATATATATATATATACACTTAAATGTAAAAAGTAAACCTAAAGGTTGAAGGGTTAGGGTCCCATGTTTGAGGGCAGAAGATAGATGTTTCAGTCCTACATATGACCATAAGACTTTGCCCTTTCTCTCCCTTTTTTTTTCCTGTGAGTACACTCAAGAGATGAGATGATTCTCATCATAATGGTAATAACAGAGCTTTACTTATTTTTGTGCTTTAAATGCTAGCCTATTAAAGGTGGACGGGGAGACAGAATTTCGGGTTGGGAGGTGATATCATTTATGGCACTCAAAAAAGAAAGAGTATAGAACACATACCACGTGCTTGCCCTCCGTAGTGTAGAGGGGAGATGAGCTGTGATGAGCAGGAAATGGGATAGAGAGAGTCAAGAAGGTGGAGTCTATCAGATTTTGACATATGGCAACTAATGGTAAATCCATTCCTTTCTGCTGTGCTCCCATTATGTCTTAGTGTGGTCTATAAATAATAAGTAGGTCATATGACTGGGACATGTGTATCGCATCCCTCCCCACGGCCTAGAGATCATTGCAGAAAAGCAAGAAGTCAGGTATACAGGAGCCAAGCAACTTCTTGTGGACATCACAGGACTGAGGGACTCATAGCAGTTGTGATTGGCCACACAAAATCAAGCCGATCAAGATTCTGGACTAGAGGAAGTGGAGCTTGTGAGATCCCACCCCTTACTAAGGATCTGTTGAGAGTTGTTGGCTTCTTGAGGAGTGAGAGTCATTTTTCTTTAAGAATACAGTTCCTGGTGGCCTCCTTGCTCTAGAGGGTGGCAGCACACCCATGAGTATAGTATATGGGCATCAGAAACTGGGTTATTTTCTTTCTTACAATGAAGAAAATTGTTAGGGGAGGTGAGGAGGAAGGAGCAGTTCTGGGAAGCATTAAAGTAATTAAGGTCTATACTAAGCCATCATACCACCACACGCCTTCCTCCAGGAAGAAGACGTCTATGATAATGTAAATGACAACCTCATCCGAGTTAAAGATCCTCAAGCAAGTAAGAACTGCATTTTTTCCCTCTATTTTTATTGGATATTTTATTTACATTTCAGATGTTATCCCCTTAGCCCATTCCCCCCCACACCCAGGAACCTCCTATCCCCACCCCCCTCCTCCCGCTTCCATGAGGATGTGCCCCACCCACTCCCACCTCCCCACTCTCGAATTTCCCTACACTGAGCATCCAGCCTTCACCAGACCAAGGATCTCCTCTCCCACCTACGCCCCGACAAGGCCCTCCTCCTCTCCTTAACCATGTGCTTATTACTGGGTTTTTCCATTAGGAGACCCAAGAAAACAAAACCATTTAAGATTAAAATTAGCATCTTCACTAATACTGAACTCTCCAGAATCACCATCCCTGACTCTATACTTTCTTATACTTGCTATTATTATATTTATTTACGGGTGTGTGTGTGTGTCTGTCTTTGTGAGTGAATTCACACTTGTGTCAGTGCCCCCAAAGTCTAGAAGAGGATGATGGATACCTAGAACTGGAGTTATGGGTGGTCATGAACTGCCCAACATGGATGTTGGTTCTCTGCAAGAGCAGCAAGCCCTCTTAATTGATGCTCCATCTCTCCAGCCCCAGTTGCAGGAATAAGAGTGATTCTTGGTCCGTCTGTATCGTATCCCTAAACATCCACATGCAGTGGGTCATCAAGCTTTGTCCACTTTGCCCTCAAGTTTTCACTTCCTATACTTCAAGTCTTCAAAATGCCTTTAGTAGACACCTGAAACCGCCTTGAAGCTGGCAGCGTTTGCTGCCGACTGCCCAATGACCTTTTGGGAAGCACATCTTCTCTGTTGTTTACACTGCAAATCTTATCATAGATTCCTCAACTTGGAATCTTTGAAGAGTCCCGTGTCTTACAAGATACAAACCCAATGTGAAGTTGTTGTGGGTAGTTTTATTGCTACCACCCCTTTACCCCGGTAGGTAGTCGCAATACCAGCTTCCATCCAAGACCCTTGAATCCACAGATAACACACACACACACAAACACAGAGAGAGAGAGAGAGAGAGAGAGAGAGAGAGAGAGAGAGAGAGAGAGAGAGAGAGAGAGTCTGTACCTTTACAACTTGCCTTTTTGGCACAATAGCTCAGCACTACTATCTCCTGGAAAAGCATGCCCTTATCAATTTATTAACTCAGTCTCTTCCACCTGTTCTAAACTGAGTGGCTAATCCAAATATCCATGACTACCCACCTGTAGGAGTGGCCCCAGACCCCAACTCCTGCCCAGACCTAACATGGCTGCTGCATTCTGCTCATTCCAAAGCATAGCCCAAAATTTTCTCTCTCCTTCCCTGCATCTGCCTTTTTCCTCCTGGGACCTGGAAGTCTCGCCTATACCTTCTGTCCAACAATTGGCCCCAAGCTCTCTTTACTGACAAGTCAAGGACCAATTGGAGAACAAGACCTTAGCATCGGAACCTCCCCTTACATGAAGTAGTCCTCAAACTTCCTCTGCAGCCTCATTGTTCACGGTTCCCTTCTCCCTTTCAGTGATGAATTCTTTCTAGCTTGTGAGCGAGCTCTGCCCTCTTGTCTCCATGCCCTGACCCATGATGACACCTCTGTCTGGAATGTTTTTCTGCTTTAGCCTCATTTTCTGTGATGACTGCTAGATGTGTGTCCAGACTCTGGGAAACATACCCTGGTTACTGTCTCCCTGGCTGCCTTTGCATTAGAAGTACTCATTCATTATGCTCATGTTTATGTCATGTGTCCCCATTACAGCATCTGTCTTCCCACTTTGTTTAAACTATAAAGATACACACAGCTGTCACATAATCTTTAGCACCAAGTCTCATAACAGTATCTGTGAAGGTTGGTGTTATTATCAATTTAATTGGATTGAGAAGCATCTTGGTCATTAGTAAGGCACACCACTGTGTCTGTGAAGGATGTCCAGAGATAATTAACCAAGGATGGAAGACGATCTAACTGTGGATATTACTATTCCAGGGGCTAGGATGAGTAGAAAGAGGAAGTGAGGAAGGCAGTTAAGCCACAGAACGTTCCTTTCTGGTTCCCAATCCACCTGAATGCGATCGAGCAGCCCCGGGGCCAGCTGGGAGATCTTCCCACCACTACTCTTCCCGATCCTGTTAGACTATGTTCTGAAACCATTGGCCAAAACATCCTTTCTCCTCCTTAAGCTGCTTCCGGTTTGATATTTGGTTCTAGCAAGAGGCAAAGTAATAAACCAACGTGTGACCCAGATTTCTGGGTACAGTATGGAGCCACAGCAAATTCTTGCATTCAAGAATGAGAACTGGTTTCTTTCAGGACTACATGCTTCATGCCCAGTGCTGGACTCTTGACGTCACCACTAAAGCTGTCTTTTCCACAAACCAAGAAAAGTAGCACTTTCTCATGATGAACCTCACCTGTGTGCTCTTCCACCCCTGCCTGTGATGGCTCCTAAATTAGATGTATGTCTCCACACTGCTGGCTCCCTACAAATCTCTAAGATAATACTTCTCCACAGGTGAACGAAGCTCACACAAGGGTGTGTGTGTGTGTGTGTGTGTGTGTGTGTGTGTGGTATCATAAGCCATGGAGTTTATTATCACCATGAGCTTCTGCACCAGTCAGTTGAGGGCAGAAATTAGCCTTATTCTGATACAGCTACAAGTATAAAAATAATCCTCAAAAATGTACTCCATGGAAGGCTGGATGTGCTCAGGTTACTGTCCCATAGTTAATGTCAACTTCATTACCATCATCATTAACTATAATCTGAGAAAAACCCTATCTAGGTTACCCAGCAGCAAGGAGAACTGTTCCCTGTGTGTGCTGATGCAGACTGGGAGTGACTGCCCAGAAGAGTAGACAAAGGAATCTTACAATTTACAAAAAAAAAAAAAAAAAAACAAAGGCTGAGCTCAAAACCATAGCCTGTGATCACTTCAGACCAATGTACAGCATTTTGCGTAATCCTAGGAATGTTTCTCAGTCATGGGATTGCTCATAGGAAACAATCCGCAAACTTGCCAAAACTTTGGCTTGATTTAATGTTGGAACCATATGGTGTTGCCATTTGGGACAGAAGAAAAAAAAAATGGAGCGCAAGAAAGCCTTCACAGTGATTCATTAAATGATCCAGAAGACTAAAATTGTTTGATTAATCAACTGTTGAGCATTAAGCAATTGTTTCAGGACAACCACTTCATGACTTAAGAACAACCTAGTCAACGGCATGGGGATTAAAATGTCTCTTGGGGTGCTCTGGGACACACTCTAAAATGTCTCTTGGGGTACTCTGGGGCACACTCAAGTCCCTCGGAATCAGAAAATATGTCTGATGAAGTGTTTGAGAAACAGTTCAAGAGGTTTTGCCAAACTCCAAACACCTTACTGTGTACTTCAGTCACACCCAGACATCCAGAAGTGCAAGGCTACAGAGTTATCCCGAGTGCAAGGCTACATACACAGTTATCATCCCAAGAATCAGGGCATCTTGTCAGGGCAGGGACTAAGCTGAGACTTCAGAAATAAGTCCTTTGAATGCGCCTTTAGCATCTCTGCATGGAGCTCAACCTTCTCAGAACTTGAAAACATGAGAAAAAACAGGAGTTTCAGAGATGTCTGGGTGCTTAAGAGAGCTTGCTTCTCTCACAACAGATCCAGGTTAAGTTCCTAGCACCCACATGGTACAGCTGACAACTGCCTTTATCTCCAGCGCCGGGAAATCCAACACCCTTGTCTTCCCTTCAAGAGAACCCGAACATACGTGCACATAATCACACACACACACACACACACACACACACACACACACTAGAGGCTATGGAAATGGTTCAGTGGCTCACTTCTGCTCCAGCTCCCACCCCTGGCTTCCATTCCCAGCACCTACAACAGGTGGTTCACACCTCCCTGTAATTCCAATTCCATGGGGTCCAAAGCCCTCTGGCCTCCTAAGCACCCGAGCTCATGTGGTACTCAGATACACACTCAGGCCCACACACATACTCATAAATTAAAGGGCAAAATACGTATAAAAATAAAACGTAGAAAACTGTCTAGTGGGTATAACGGAAAAATATTTTGTGTATAGGAAGAGATGTTTAGCACAGAAAATGTAATTTTAAGTAAACTCTGCCAAAAACATAGCAACGTCTTCCTAATGAATACTTGACCACCGTGTGTGTGTTCTGTGTGTGTGACTCTCTTCCACATGTTTTCATAGCGCTGATTACCTAAGCAATCAGTTTTTATTAAAATCATCTCGGAACTAAAATTCAATTACAAATGAAGCTGGCAAGGCATAATCCCAGAGGCCCGAATCAGGTCATGATTGAACCAGCAAGTAAAACATTTAAGATTCCGATGAAATCATTGGACCATGAGCATCGGCGGCAAATCTTCGTCACCTGCCAGTGACTGGTGGGAAGAGTAACCTCAACTATGCTGAGGTGCACAGGGGCTGCTCTTCCCTGGAAGGCTGCCTGTCCGAGCCTCTCAGACATGTTGTCATTTCTCCATGACACTCGCTCAGGTCTTAGTTGGAAAGAAAGCTGTGGCCTGGCTTCCTTGGCAGCTCACAGGGTTACTTGAAACTGTCTATATTTTCCTCCCTGAAATCAATTCAATCTCTCTCTCTCTCTCTCTCTCTCTCTCTCTCTCTCTCTCTCTCTCTCTCTCTCTTTCTCTCTCCTTCTCCCTCTTGCATTTCCCTTACTTTTAATTACAGAATGAATGTGCAAAGTGTTTTAAGGCAATTCAAAACTTCAAATGATGGTGTATGCAATCTTTCCATTTATTTATTTATTTATTTATTTATTTATTTATTTATTTACCTACTTACTGACTTATTTGAGATAACTTCTTACTACATAGCCCTGGCTGCCCTGGAACTCTCTGTGTAGACCAGGCTGGCCTCGAACTCACAGAGATCTACCTGCCTCTGCCTCCCAAGTGTTGGGATTAAAGACATGTGTCATATTTTCAACTATATCTACCTGAAATACTTATGATTTATGAATGTAATGAGAAATTTGAGATGTTCTAAATAACCTGAACTACATTACACTACTTTTCAATAATGTGGGGCTGAAGATTTATTTCCTTAGAACAAAGTTATTTAAGAAATGTTTTACCCAGGCTGTGACAGATCACCAGTTGCGTCTTTCCTTCCCCCTGCCCTGTGGATCCCACAGACCATCCCCTCCGAACCTCTTTCTCTCCATTTGTCAAGGTATCCCAGCCCTCACCTCCAGCAACAGCCCCCTCTCCAACTCAACCACAGGCCATGCCAACCAGAAAAACAAGTAGGCTGCCTACAGACCTTCCCTGACCCACATACTTCTCCGTTTCCCTAGACGAGTGTTTCTAAGCATGGTAGATCGCAATTCCTTCGGCGGTTTAAATGACCCTTTCAAAGTAGTTACATAGCACACATCCCACGTATCAGATATTAACATTATGATTCATAACAGTAACAAGATTGCAGTGATGAAGCAGCAATGGAATGATTTCATGGATGGAGATCATCACAACATGGGGAATGGTGTTAAAGGTCAGCAGCATTAGGAAGCCTGTGAACCACTGTCCCACACCCAACTCCTTGGTCCCAACCCTAGCATTGCACCAGATCACCAGCTGCACCTGCCCTTCCCTCCCTGCCTACATCTCCCGTGGATCCCATAGACCACTCCCTGACCGTCACTGCATAGCATCCTTCAACACCAGCAGGCATTCCCTGTGAACATAACAACTGAGCAGGCCAATAAAAGGGGCAACATTTGGCCATTACACTCCTGAAACTCCAGAGAGGAGACAGAAACAAGGAACAAAACACCCACCTACAACAAACCCAAGAATAAACACCTAGATCTATAATCATCCCAAACCCAGATGCCTAGAAGCCAGTATTTTCACTAGAGCCCAGGTATCCTACTACAGCAGGTCCTGACTATTCCAACTCAGCTGAAGCATAAGTAAAGAGCTTAATACTGACTATACAAAGAAGCTAGAGGTCTTTAAACAAGAAATGCACAAATCCCTTAAGAAATCGAAGAAGATGCTAACAATTGGGGGAAATGAATAAATCCCTTAAAGAAAGCCAAAAAAATACAAACAGGTGAAGGAAGCAAATAAAGCTGTTCAAGACCTGAAAATGGAAACAGAAGCAATAAAGAAAACACATACTGAGTGAAGTCTGGAAAGGAAAGATTAAAGAATCTGGGCAGGAACTGCAGAAGCAAGCGTCACCAACAGAATACAAGAAATGGAAGGGGAAATCTCAGACATAAAAAACATAATAGGAGAAATCGATGCATAGGTCAAAGAAAATATTAAATCTAGAAAATTTCTGCCACTAGATATCTAAGACATCGGGGCACTATGAAAAGATAAAACCTGAGAAAAAATAGAAACAGAAGGAGAAGAATACCAGTTCAAAGACTCAGAAAATACTTTTAACAAAATCATGAAAGAAATTTTTCTAACCTAAAGAATAAAATGCCTATAAAAGTAGAAGCATTCAAAATACAAAATTGATTGGACCAGAAAAGAAAGTCCCCTCACCACATAATAACTGAAACAATAAATATACAGAATAAACAAAAAATATTAAAAGCTACAAGGGAAACAGATTGAGTAACATATAAAGGCAGACCTGTTAGAATTACACTCAGCTTCTCAATGGACTCTAAAAGCCAGAAGGACCTAGACAGATGTGCTTTAGCCTCCAAGAGATCTCAGATGCCAGCATAGAATAATACACCCAGTAAAACTTTCAATTACCATAGATGGAAAAAATAAGATATTCCATGATAAAGTCAAATTTAAACAAATATCTATCTACCAATCCAACCTTACAGAAGGTGCTAGAAGGAAAACTCCAATCTAAAAAGGCTAGTTAACTACACAATGAAAAGACAGGAACTAAACAATCTCACACCAGCAAGGCCAAAAGAAAATGTGGGAAAAAATGTGTGCATGTACACACACACACACACACACACACACACACACACACACACACTCGCATAACCCTACCATCATCAATAATAACAAAAACATAACAGGTATCAATAATTATTGGTCATTGATAACTTCAACATGAATGGTCTCAATTTTTCAATAAAAAGACCCAGACACATAAAACAAATATAAAAACAGGATCCATCCTTATGCTGCAGCCAAGAAACCTTAAAGATAGACATTAGAAACAAGTTGATATAGCCGTAATATCTAACAAAATAGATGGAACCAAAACTAATCAAAACCAATGAGGACGGACACTACATACTTATCAAAGAAAAATCCACTAAGATGACATTTCAATTTAAGTTAGCTTGATTTGCTGCTGTAGTTCCTTTGGGATACACTGAAACAAGAGATGGAGTCTAATGATGATCAGGAACTTCATGGAAAGTTCTAAAAAGACACATTTTTTTTCTGGTTCCTTGAGTTGAAAGGGGAGAGAGAAACCATCAGATTCCCAACTGAAGACCCCTTATCTTGTGAGAGATGATTTGCATTTTCATCCAAGTTAAGATAATGTATCTGTGCTTTGCTTTATGAATGTGACCACTCCTGCTAGCTCATGCAGAGAGATCTCTATTAAACTGATGGGAAAAAAATGAAATGTAGACTTTGCTCTTGACCAGGGAAGATTGATAAAGGTTGTACCCAATTGTGTTGAAAATGATGAATGTCTGTCATTTGCCTTTTTACCACTTCCTGTTCCCTCCCTTCACTCCTTTATGGTAAGTTCAGTCATGTCAACAAACCTTCATTAGAAACCTAGAAACAAACAAACAAACAAACAAACAAACAAACAAAAAAGAGCTAGTGATACCACAAAAGAAACACAATTTATCAGAGGTCCAGTTTCATTCAGAACTGTATCTGCAGTTTTACATCACTTAAGATATAGGGTATTCTGATTCCCTCAGAGCCTTCCCTGTCTAAAATGTGTAATCAAATGTTTGTGTATTTGTTTGGAGGAAGTGATTTCTCTTACTAACTGTCTTCTTTTGTCTGACATTCACTGTAGGGTGTTGGTCTGGTGCTGCTTGTATTTAAATGCTAAATACTAGCGCCCAAGATCTGGTCCAGAGCCCCCCCATTTCCCCAGCCCTACACCCCCCCAGGATGCACCCACCGAGTGATACTATGTAAACCATACTCTCCAAATTAAAACCACTGGTTAAATAAAACTGGCTATAACCATTTACTTGGGGGAATAGAGACATGTAGAGTTTGAGTTACAGGTCTAGAGATCTGAAGTAGACTCCAGGAGGAGGAGGATAAGGACAAGGAGGATAACGAGGAGGGGGAAGAGGGAGAAGGAGCATAGACGGAGAAGACTGGAAAACAGTAGGTCTCCATGAGTCCTGATGGACCACCAGCACATGCCAGAATGATATGCCTCCCCAGAACACCAAACTGCTAGAGCAGAAATAACTCAGAGAATTTCATACAGCAAGTATTTGGGGAGCACAGTTGAGCCAGTAGCTTGAGTTTCCTTTGTTTAAAGCTAGATGGGGATAAGTTTAGTAAATATTATTTTACAAATCACATTTACATTTTATATTCAGTACGGTGGATTGCTCTCTGTTATGATGTTAGTATTATGCAGTGAAAACATGTAAGGTACTGTCGATTTGATTATTGACACAAATAACATGGAACAGACTGGGCAGAAAAGGTGGTTCGGGGGTTAAGAGTGCTTCCTGCACTCAGGAGGCAGAGGCAGTTTTATCTCTGAGTTCAAGGCCAGGTTGGTCTACTGATAAAGTTCAAGGACAGTTCTAAGGGTTACACAGACAAACCCTGTCTTGAAAGAATATACAAACAAAAAACTGTCTTAGGGTTTTACTGTTGTGAACAGACACCATGACCAAGGCAAGTCTTATAAGGACATTTAATTGGGGCTGGCTTACAGGTTCAGAGGTTCAGTCCATTATCAGCAAGGCAAGAACATGGCAGCATCCAGGCAGGCATGGTGAAGAAGGAGCTGAGAATTCTACATTTTCATCTGAAGGCCACTAGGTGAAGACTGGCTTTCAAGCAGCTAGGATGAGGATCTTAAAGCCCTTGCCCAAAGCAGCACACTTTCTCCAACAAGACCACACCTACTTTAACAAGGCCACACCTCCTAATAGTGCCACTCCTTGAGCAAAGCACATTCAAGCAGTCACACGAACAAACAAGCAAACAAAAAGAGTGCTTTCTACTATTTAAGAGGACCAGAATTTGGTTCCCATCCAAGTATACAGTGGCTCACAACTGCCTATAACTAAGTCCAGGCATTAGGTGTCATCTTCTGACTTCCAAATGCATCCACAATACATACATACATACATACATACATACATACATACATACATACATGATGCATCCATGATGCACACACTGACACACTTATGAACATGAATAAAAATAAAATAAATCTTTTTTTAAAGTAATGTATCTTCATTTTCCTGTTTTGAAGGAATGTATCTCCTTTTTTCTTTTTAAAGTGTACATATGTACATATATTCTGTATGTGCATGTGCACATGTTTGTGTGGAAGACTGACAAGTTAGGCTGTTCCCCCTCAGAACTCCTTGTTTGTTTGTTTGTTTGTTTGTTTGTTTTTGAGACAGGGTTTCACTGATCTGGAACTTGGCAAGGCAAAGTGACCTGCAAACCCCAATGATCCTCTTGTCTCCACAGCCCCTGCACTGGGATGCCAAGCATGTGCCACCAGCCCTGGCTTTTTGTTTTGTTTTGCATGAGGTCTGAACACTGAGCTCAAACCCTCATTCTTTCTAAGTGAACATCTTTCTTTTTTATTTTGTTCTTATTGAAAGGATCCTATGTATTCCACATTGGTCTCAGACTTGCTGTGCAGGTAAAGATGACCTTGAAATTCGGGCCCTCCAACTTCCTCTTCCAGATGCTGAGATTCCAAGCCTTAATTTTTGCCCTAGTTTATGCAGTGTTGTCTTCAAACTCAGGACTTCATGCACATTAGTCAAGTTCTCTACCAACTGAGCTCCATCCCGAGCCTTCTAAAGTATTCTTAAACTTTGCTATGATAGAGCTGTACTCTATTCTGTGCTTGTACATGAGACCCACCCCCACCCCCAGAAATGACTACATTGTCAGGGGTTAGCTTTTGTTAGCATTAGTTCTATACATATTGGCCAATCTTGTGTTGCAAAAACTCATCTTGCTGAAAAAAATGGACAACAAGGTATTGCTTTTATTCCACAGACACTGTTCCAGAGTAGAAATAAGAGAGTAAGAAATGAGGCTGTGGGACACTCTCTGGAAAGGAATCACTTAATTACAAAGAAACACAAGCTGTCCAAAGCAGCTCACAAATAAACAGGACAATTAGAAGAACACAGTGAGTCACACAAGATCTAATTGCAGATTTATGATTGGTCCTCCTGAAAAGAAAGAACTTTGTATAGATATTCTCTAGGAAGACAACAGATCTCTTTTCTCATCCCCTGCTCCATTGCCCATGCTTATCCCCACAAGCCAGGTTTTCTATGTTGGTTTGTCATAGAATATAATCCCAGATCTTTCATGTTAATAGATGATAGTTCCAGGATCTTATGGCAGTCCTCAAAAACCAGATACCCAATGGCCATGGAACAGGACAGAAAAGGAAATATGTAGTAAGTTCTTGCAGGCTATAGAGACCATAAGCAAGGATGTGCACTGGCATCTGAATCCAGAATGTGTTAGCTTCAGATCATGTTAAGAGGTGGAGTGTTTGTCATCTGTGCATAGGCCCTGGACCAAGTGTTCAAATCCTAACACAGCCCTCCTCGTCCACTGGACCAAGTGTCCAATCCCTAATGCAGCCCTCCATATCCACAAAACAACATGACCCTATTATGCTAGAAATATTTGTAACACAGAGGATATTGCATTTCAATTTATCTAAATACTATTCTTATTTTGGTTCCTCAGGACCAAGAATGTGGACATAGCTTAACTGTAGTTCAACTCTGACATCTCTCAGGAAGTTGCGGTCAATATGCAGGAGCAGATCTTCAGCCTGAAGTCTCGATGAACAGCAAGATTTGCATAAAGTGGGCTCCTCCTGTGGCTGCTGACAGGATGCCTCAGCTACTTGCTGGCTGTCAGAACAAAGTGATCTCAGACAGACAGACAGACAGACAACCGAACGGACAGATGGATGGAGAGAGAGAGGAAGAGAGAGGGAGGGAGAGAAGGAGGGAGAGAGGGAGGGGGAGGAAAAGGGAGGGAGAAGGAGAGAGAGAGAGAGAGAGAGAGAGAGAGAGAGAGAGAGAGAGAGGAGAAAGCCACACCATGTACTATAACATATTCTCAAACATCATATATCACTCCTTCCACCATTCATGTCTTATCCACCCAGTCCCAGTCCCATTTCACAAACTACAGAAGGACTTGGTGCCACCAATAGGAAGTGCAATAGGATCTAGTCCCATCATCTGTACAGAGTGTCCTTCTCTTTTACAACTCTTCCTGCTTTTGCATGATACATATTCATTTCCTTTTGGGGCAAATAAGAGAAGGAAGACAGGAGAGAGGGGAGGGAAAGATAAGGGAGGGAAGGAGAGAGGGAAGGGAGTAAAAGAAGTAGAAGGGAGAAAAAGAGATTAGAGGGAAAGAAACAGAGAAGGGTGGGGACAGGAGAGGGGGGGAGAGGGAGATGAGAGGAGAGGAAGGAAGCTTTTTTATGGTGCTTCACAATTGTGATCTTTGTTTTTTCTCTCTATTTTGCATATATTAGCTCTCTGTAACAATGGCCTTCATTATAACATTTTAATACATGTATAGAATGCATTTTATGATGTATAACCCCTGCCCTCTCCTCCATCCCCACTCCCGCTTAACTTTCCTCATACCAGATAATCCCCTAATCTGTTTCTTCTTTATTTTTATATCTATTTTTTTTTTATATAAAATCCTGGGTGAGGTGTTATTTAAAAGTGCATGAACAAGAACAATAAAAAGCAAGACCATCCTCCCAGCAGCTAACTTACTGAGAAAAATGCCTCTCTTTCCCCAAGGACCTTTAACTCCTGATCCTCTCAGGGAGAGTTGGGGTTCAGGAGCCCCTCCTATCAGCCACACTGGATGTGTATTCTTAATGCCTGTTCACACTGTCACCATGATGGACACCAGCTTTTTATTGTTATAACAGGACTGAAGAGAATGGCACACAGCAACGCACCTCACAACAAACAAAGAAAATAAAAATCAGTACAAGAACATCTCAGAGAAAACTACTGTGCAAGGTAACATCTTCTCTTGTTTAAATGACAAGTGACCAAGGTTGTTAATTCGTGCTTTGGGGAAATCCTGTGTAGTCTAAAATAAAAGCGAGGGATCAAAGGCAGAGATTACAACATAAATCCTTTCCTGCTAGATGGGAGTTAAAATTAAAACCTCATGTTTTGAGAGATGCTTTTATGTCAAGAATTGATGTAAGACTCTCTTTATAGCAGGCTGCAAACTCAGTGCTTGCATTAATGTTTACTGGGTAGCCACATTTTGTCTGCTTGGGCATGGTCGTCACAGCTGCCATACTAATAAAGAAAGAAAGCAGGAAAGGGGAAAGGGGGGAGGAAGAAGGGAAGAAAGAGAGAAAGTTTAGTCACAGAATTGATTGGATGTTGGAAGAGAATTTAGAAATAATGTATTTCAGTCACATCATCGCGAAGGAGATGACACTGTCACCCAGCCATTATTATTCTCCACAACCCTAAGACCCTCTAATGTTAACATAAATTACATTTTGTCTGATGCATGATCTGCTTGTGCAAAACTGGGAGGTTTTCCCGGAAATGAGGTTTTTTTATACTAAAACCAGAAATGTCAGGAGCTATATGACTCATTACCTGTTGCATAACAAATTATCCAGAAACTCAGTAGCCAAAAGCAATGGTTATTGAATTATCTCAGTTCCTAAAGGTCATGAGCGGAGGACTGACTGCTTGGTTCAGACAGTCACCCAACTCTCAACAGATCCCAGATTTATTCTGCAGACGGTCACAAATGAGCTTCTAACTCACCAGCCTAGCACAAGGTTCCCTGGAGAAAATAACCAGAAGAGAGACAGATGCAAGGGTGGCTTCGTTATCTGGCAAGAGAAGGGTGGTATCATTTCATATTTTGTTGATTAAACAGTCAACCCTGGTACAGTGTGGAAGGCAGCGGCTATAACAAAGCGCTGATGAATCAGGACGGAGTCCAGGAAGTTGAGGAAAGATGCTTATAGGATGGACGTGGTCACTGTGTTCCTCAGTGCTGTACACAAATTCACGACAAATGTGGCTTCAGGTAGGAACGCTCAGTTTGGCTCACAGTTTGTGTGTACCACGGCATAGAAGGAATGGAGAGGCTGTGGCTCTGGCTGCTCTAGCTGTGACAGCAAGAGAGTAAGGCAGCTGGTCGCACTGCATCTGCAGACAAGAAACAGAAAGATGAGTGCTGGGGCTCTCTCTCTCTCTCTCTCTCTCTCTCTCTCTCTCTCTCTCTCTCTCTCTCTCTCTCTCTCTCTCTCTCTCTCTCATTATTTACTTATTTATTTATGTACTTTATATCCTCACCAGTGTTTCCTTACCCTCATCTCCTCTCAGTCCTCCCCGCAACGTCTCCCTCCACCCTCCACGCTCCCTCTTTTTCTCTTCTCAGAATATGGATATTAACCAACCTTGGCATATTAAGTTGCAGTAGGACTAGGTGCATCTTTTGCTATTGACTGCTTGGTTCAGACAGTCACCCAACTCTCAACAGATCCCAGATTTATTCTGCAGACGGCCACAAATGAGCTTCTAACTCACCAGCCTAGCACAAGGTTCCCTGGAGAAAATAACCAGAAGAGAGACAGATGCCAATTAGGGGAAACAGCCCAATTAGGGGAAAGAGTCTCAAAGGCAGGCGTCAGAGTCAGAGATAGCCCCTGATTCCCTGTTAGGAGTCCCACATGAAGACCCAGTCTCTACAAATGTTGCACATGCGCAAAGGACCTACGTTTGCCTGATGCGTGCTCTCTAGTTGGCAGTACAATTTCTATGAGCCCCCATGGGCCCAGGTTAGTTGATTCTGTAGGTTTTCTTGAAGTGTTCTTGACTCCTCTAGCTCCTACAGTCCTTCCTCCCCCTCTTCCGCAGGATTCCCCAAGCTCTGCCTAATATTTGGTTGTGTATCTGCATCTGTTTCCATCATTTGCTGGGTGAAGCCTTTCTGGTTATACTAGGATCCTGACTGCAAGTATAACAGAATATTATATTAACAGTGGCTCCTCACATGGGTCATCACATGGGTCTCTGGTTGACCATTCTTTCAATTTCTGGTTCATCTTTACCCCTGTACATCTTGTAGGTTGGAAAAAATTATAGGTTGAACAATTTGTGACTGGGTTGATATCCAAGTCCCGCCATTGGAAGTTGTGCCTGGATACAGGAGATGGCTAGGTTAGGCTCCATTTCTAGTAATGTTAGCTAGGGTCACCCTCATAGATTCCTGGGAGCTCCCATTGCCCTAGCTTTCTAGGTTCCCAGTATCTCCCAGTACTCTCTCGCTCCATTTTCCCCTACCTGATCCTTCCTGTTTCTAGCCCTTCCCCCACTCCCCATTTAGTCTGCTCCTCTCCTGCTCACCCACCATGTCTATTCTAATTGCCCTTCTTACTGAGGTTCAAGCATACAACCCTAAGTCCTCCTTGTTACTTAGCTTCTTTGGATCTATGGATTGTAGCATGGTTACCCTTTAGCTTACAGCCAACATCCACTTATAAGTGAATACATACCATGTTTGTCTTTAATTATTTTTAATAACTGAGTAATAGTCCATTGTGTAAATGCACCATATTTTCTTTATCTATTCTTCAGTTGAGAGACATTTAGTTTATGTCCAGCTTTGGCTATTACAAATAAGGCTGCTATGAATATAGTTGAACAAGTATCCTTGTGGTATGCTAGAGCACCCTCTGGATATATGCCCAAGAGTGGTATAGCTGAGTCTTGAGGTATATATATTCCCAATTTTCTAAGAAACTTCCAAATTGATTTCCAAAGTGGTTGGAGAAGTTTGCACTCCAGCTAGGAATGGCGAAGTGTTCCCCTTGTTCCACATCTTCTCCAGCAGGAATTGTCACTTGAGTTTTTTATCCTAGCCATTCTGATGGGTGTAAGATGGAGTCTGAGAGTCATTTTGATTTGCATTTCCCCGATGACTAAGGATGTTAAACATTTCTTTAAGTGCTTCTCAGGCATTAGGGATTCCTCTGTCTAGAATTCTTTGTTTGGATCTGTACCCTGGGTTTTTTGTTCTTGTTTGTTTGCTTTTTAACCTGGTTATTTAGTTTGTTGAAGTATAGTGTCTTGAGTTCTTTGTATGTTTTGTATATCAGCCCTCTACTGAATATAAGGTTGGTGAAGATTTTTTCCCATTTTGCAAGTTGTCATTTTATTCTTTTGATGGTGTCCTGAAGTGGAAATTTCTGGTTTTTTTGGAGACCCAGTTGTGTCATGTTATGTTTTTCTGAAAGCTGTCTTATAAAAGTGCTTTGCTGAGAACAGACACATGGTATTTTTCTGGAAGATACTTGGAAAAAGGGCATATGGTGTTTTGCTAGAGGAGGCACTTGAGAGAACATATGATGTTTGGAAATGGTACAAATATAACCCAACAGACAGTGGACGACGCTGTGTGGTATTGGTTCACCTTACCACTCTTTGCTAGTCTTTGTTGGGCTTTGTTGATGCTGGTCTTTGCTGATGATGCTGTAGCATTGGTTCACCTTGGTTTCTTTGCTGATCATCATTTGTCATGACTTCTTAAAGAGAAATACACCAAAGAAATTCTAGTGGTATTCTGATGGCTTCTTAACTCTTCTGGGGTTCATGAATAGTGTTTGCTACTGGTTTGAGTTACTGCTGCTGATTTGTGTGAACTAAACTGCTGATATCCTGACAATGTAATCCTGCAGATTGGATTCACTGCAAAGAACTATTTCTAAATGTGTCTGTATCCTCTTTTGTCCTATTAACCTTTCCTTCCCACTACCTCTTGTGGGTGGTGGGCTAGAAGGGAGATTAAAGCATTTAAGTACACTTATCAAAGTAGGCTTTGAAAAACATGAGCCTACAGTGTTCTTTACCTTGCAGAAGCTTTTCAGTTTTGTGAGGTTCCATTTATTACTTGTTAATCTTAGTGTCTGTGCTATTGGTGTTTTGTTCATGAAGTTGTTGCCTGTGCCAATGCATGCAAAGCTATTCCCTAATTTCTCTTTTATGAGGTTTAGTGTATCCAGTTTTATGTTGAGGTCATTAATTCTCTTGGACTTGAGTTTTGTGCAGACGAATAGACATGAGTCTATTTGCATTCTTCTACATGCAGACATTCAGTTAGACTAGCAACATTTGTTGAATAAGTTTTCTTTCTTCCCTTGTATAATTTTGGCTTCTTTGCCATAACTCAAGTATCCATGGGTGTGTGGATCTACATCTACGTCTTCCATTCAATTCCACTGATCAACCTGTCTGTCTTCATGGCAATACTATACATTTATTATTATTATTATTATTATTATTATTATTATTATTATTATTATTATTGATTGGTAGGTAGTTCATTCACCTTGAAATCAGGGATGGTGATACCTCCAGAAGTTCTTTTATTGTACATGATTGTTTTAGTTATCTTGGATTTTTTTATTATTTTTCCATATGAAGTTGATTATTGTACTTTGAAGCTTTGTACAGAATTAAGTTGGAATTTTGATGGGAATTGTGATGAATCTATAGATGGCTTTTGGTAAAATTACCATTTTTACTATGTTAATCCATGAGCATAGGAGATCTTTCCATCTACTGGTAGCATCTTCAGTTTCTTTCTTCAAAGACTGGAAGTTCTTGTCATACAGGTCTTTCATTTATTTGGTAAATATTTTACCAAAATATTTTATATTATTTGTGGCTATTGTGAAGGGTATTGCTTCCCTAATTTCTTTCTCAAATAATATAACCTTGTACATAGGAGGGCTACTGATCTTGTTGTTGTTGTTAGTTAATTTTGCATTCAACAACTTTGCTGAAGGTGTTTATCAGCTGTAGGAGTTTTCTGGTAGAATTTTCAGTGCTGCTTATTTATACTATCATATTACCTGCAAATAAATACACTTGTACTTCTTTCTTCAAAATTTGTATCCCCTTGATCTCCTTTAGTTATCATATTAACTCTAGCTAGAACTTCAAGTACTATATTGAAGAGATACGGAAAGAGCAGACAGCCTTGTCTTATCCCTGGTTTTAGTGGGATTGCTTTACGTTTCTCTCTATTTACTTTGATGTGGGCTATCAGCTTGCTGTATATTCCCTTTATTATGTTTAGGTATGCACCTGTTCTCTTTCTTAGGTTTTCCATCTCCAGGGCTGTCTCCCTTTGAGTTTTCTTTAATGTTCTTTTTCCACTCTTAGAGCCTGGATGGTTTTGTTCAATTCCTTCGTTTGTTTAATTGTATTCTCCTGTATTTCTTTCGAGGATTTATGCATTTCCCCTTTAAGAGCTTCTACTTGTTTACTTGTGCTCTCCTGTATTTCTTTAAGGGAATATTATTCATGTCCTTCATAAAGTCCTCTATCATCTTTCATGAAATGAGAGTTCAGATCTGAATCTTGCTTTATAGGTGTGTTGGGGGTATCCAGGACTTGCTGTGCTGGGACAACTGGGTTCTGATGTTGCCAAGTCAAATTGGTTTTCTGTTATTTATGTTCTTACACTTGCCTCTCACCATCTGGTTATCTCTGGTGTTATCTGGCCTTCCTGTCTCTGACTGGAGCCTATCCATCCTGTGAGCCTGTGATCCAGTGATCCTGTGAACCTGGATGTGTCAGAATACCAGGGAGTCAAGCTGCAGCTGGGGTGTTGGCTGTGTAGGTTCTAGCTTAGTGTCAGGGCTCTGCTCCCGGCACAGGTGGGAACCAGAGGCACCTGTGGAGTATAGGTTTTTGAAGTTAAAAAAGACCTAATAATTCTTTGAATTCCTTTGGTGTCTGGTTTTTGTCTCCTTTTTCATAACTTATTTTGTTAGTTTGTATAACCTCTCTCTGCCTTTCAGTTAGATTTGATAAGGGTTTGTCTATCTTGTTGATTTTCTAAAAGAACTAGCGCTTGGTTTCACTGATTCTTTGCATTGTTCTTTTTGTTTCTAATTTATTGACTATTTTCTACTTTCTACTCATCTTTGGTGGGTTTGCTTCTTTTTGTTCTAGAACTTTCAGGTGTGCTGTTAAGTTGCTAGTATGAGATCTCACTAATTTCTTTATGAAGTCACTTAGTGCTATGAATTTTTCTTTTAGCACTGCTAATTTTATCCCATAAATTTGGGTACATTGTATATTCCTTTTTATTTAATTCTAAAAAGTCTTTCTTTCTTTCTTTCTTTCTTTTTTTTTTTTTTCTAATTTCTTCTTTGACCTAGTGGTCATTGAGTAGAGAGCTGTTCAGTTTCCATGAATTTGTAGGCTTTCTGTTGTTTCTGTTGTGGTTGAAGTCCAGCTTTAATTCAGCATGATCTGATAAGATACAGGGGGTTATTTGAGTTTTCTCGTCTCTATTGAGATGTGCTTTGTGACTGAGTATATGGTCAGTTTTGGAGAAAGTTCTATGAGGTGCTAGGAAGAACGTATAGTCTTTTGTGTTTGGGTGAAGTGTTCTGTAGATATCTGTTAGGTTCATTTGAGTCATAACGTCTGTTACTTTCATTATTTCTCTGTTTAGTTTCTGTCTGGATGACCTGTTCTTAGGTGGAAGTGAGGTGTTGAAGTCTCTCACGACTAATATGTGGGGTTTAGTCTGTGATTTAAGCTCAATAATGTGTCTTTTATAAACATGTGTATGCCTTTGAGGCATAAATATTCAGAATTGAGAAATCATCTTAGTAGATTTTTCCTTTGAAGAATATAAAGTATTGTTCCCTATCACTTTTGATTAATTTTGTTTGAAAGTCTATTTTATTAAATATTATAATGTTTACTCCAGCTTGCCTCTTGGGTCCATTTGCTTAGACAAATATTTTCCAGCCCTTTACTCTGAGATAATGTCTATCTTTGATATTGAAGTGTGTTTCTTATATGCAGCAGAATGATAGATCCTGTTTTTGCATCCATTCTGTTAGTGTGTGCCCTTTTACTGAGGAATTGAGTCCATTATTGTTGAAAAATATCAATGACCAATGATTGGTGGTGCTTTCGTCTCTCTCTCTCTCTCTCTCTCTCTCTCTCTCTCTCTCTCTGTGTGTGTGTGTCTGTGTGTCTGTGTGTCTGTGTGTCTGTGTCTCTGTGTGTGTGTGTGTGTGTGTGTGATTCTTAGGTCTAATTAACCTCCTTGCATTGAAGTTTTTCTTCTTGTATCTTCTGTAGGGCTGGGTTTGTGAATATATACTGTTTAAATTTGGTTTTATCATGTAATATCTTGTTTTCTCTATGGTGATTGAATTTTTTTTTTTTTTTTTTTTTTTTTTTTTTTTTTGGCTATAGTTGTCTGGGCTGACATCTGTGGTCACTTAGTAAAGTGGAAAATTTTGACTGTGTCAAGTGACGAGGACTCACATGGTGTTCTGCTGAGGCAAGATCCATGAGAGGACACATGATGTTTGAAAAGAGTAAACAGAACTCAGTGGACAGTGACAGTGTGCTTGCATAGCTAGCTGTGCAGCTCTTTGTTGGTCTTGAGTCTGGCTTATCTTTCCTTTGTTGAGAAAAGCTCAGCAGAGAACTCTTGGTATTCTAGCTGGTCCTAGTCACTCTATTCTATGGAGGCCTGGAGGTCTCTGCTAGATTGTGCTGCTGTTGCTGATTCGTGTTTGGTGACACTTTTGAACTGGACTGTTGGTATCCTGGCACTACTGAACTGGACTGCTGACAAACAGAGACTAGAATTGTCCCCCAAAAAACTACTTCGAAACAGATTCACATCCTGTTGTCCTATTTAGCATCTTTTCTCCCCTACCTTTGGATGCTGAGCTAGAAGGGGAGTTGAAGCATTTTTAGAATCTTTACTAAAGTAGGTTTTGAAAAATCTAAGCCTACAACTTAGAGTCTTCACGCTATCTGCCCAAGCTTTTCTGGTTTTATAGTCTCTGTTGAGTGTAATTCTGATAGGTCTGCCTTTATGTGTTATTTGGGTTTTTTTTTCTCTTAAAACATTTAATATTCATCTTTGTTCTGTACATTTAGTGTTTTGTTTATTATATGACAGAATGGCTGGAGTATTTCTCTTCTGTTCCAATTTTTTAATGTTCTATAAGCTTATTGTATATTCCTAGGGATTTCTTTCTCTAGGTTAGAAAATTTTACTTCTATGATTTTGTTGAAAATATTTCTTGGGCCTTTGAGCTGGGAATCTTTTTTTTCTATACTCATTATTCTTATGTTTGTTCTTTTCATGGTGTTTCCAATTTCTTGGATATTGTATGTCAGGATCATTTTAGATTTAACATTTTCTTTGGCTGATATATCAATATTTTTCTATCATATTTTTACACCTGAGATTCTGTCTCTTCCATCTCCTGTATTCTGTTGGTGATGTGTGGGTCTGTAGTTCCTGTTTGCTTACCTAGGTTTTCCATCTCCATAATTCCCTCAGTTTGTGTTTTCCTTCTTGCTTCTATTTCCATTCTCTGGTCTTGAACACTTTTATTCATTTTTTTCACCTGTTTGTATATTCCTGCATTTCTTTAAGAAGTTTATTCATTTTCTCTTTAAAGACCACTATCATCTTCATAAAATTGGATTTAAGGTCATTTTTGTGTGCTTGAGCAGTGTTGGAATATCCAGGGCTTGCTGTAGTAGGATAGCTGGGCTCTTGTGGTACCATATTTCCCTCGGTGTTGTTAATTGTGTTTTTATGCTGGCTTGGGGCTTATTATAAATTTAAGTGCTGGTTTCTGCGTTTATCTTTGTTAGATGGCTGTTTTTGAGACATTTTATCCTGTGGGGTTTTTATTATTATTATTATTCTTAGTCTTCTGACCTTGGAGGTCTGGGCTTCTGGTGACCAGCAAGTATTTAGGTTCAGTAAGGTCCCTATATTAGAATATTTGTGGCCTGCATGACCTCTGAGGTTTCAGTTGCTACTATTGCCTCTATGGTCCCCAACACTAGCATGGCCTCAGGGAAAGCAGATGAAGCTGTAGGCCAGAAAATGGAGCTCTGAGGATGGGCGCAGTTTGCTGCTATTGGATGTGCTTTGAGGGAAGTTGGTAGGCATAGGACTTTGTGGGGGGGGGGGGGAGAGCCTTACTTCATTTCCCTTGTACCCATGTGGCCTCTGGGAAAGCAGGTAGAGTTGTAGCTGACTACTTTCTTTTATATTTTACTTTTATTCACCCTAAGACCTAAGTCCATGAGATGGCGAGTCTTTCTTTCTTGGGTAAATCTCTGTGGAACACCTTCATAGACATGCCCAGAGCTGTATTTCCTAGGTGATTTTAATTGATATTGATAATGAATATTAATCATCACAGTTTGAGAGAGGAGGGCCAAACAGCTCAGGAAATGAAAATGTTCAAAAAGTTTCTTATATTTCTTATAGTCTTCTTGAAATATTTCATACATTAAGATTATTTTAAAATAAAATTATTTTTAAAGTGAAATTTCGTCACTCAATGTTTTTATTGTTCCTGAATTATTTACTTTCATACTGACACTTCCATGTATGTTTGGCATCCTTAAGCTATGTGAAATTTTATCAATCCTGTTATTCATTCATTCATCTATTAAATAAGCATATTCTAATATCTGCTACACTCCACATCACGTGTTAAGCATGGACCTGATGGACCAATACCCAACAATTACTTCCAAGAAGCAAAGAAACAGGTTACCATGTGACATAGCCCAGAAAAAAAAGGGTGATAGGTTACAGTGTATGTCCAGATGACTTTCTAACGATACTGAAGTCAAGACTGAAAGGAAACAGAATTATCCAAATGTTATTCCACACAAATGTGCAGGCAGAAGGTCTTGGCAGAGAACAAAGTGTGATCAGCCATAGATTCTTCAAGGAGTCGAGAATAACTAACATTATTATATCAGAACAAAATTAAGAGGTGATCAGAGAAGGAAGGAGGATGGGAATGAACTTGAGAGATGTCAGGCTCCACCAGGACATGTGACTCTTGCCACCTCTTCTTGGTGATGTATTGTCTTAGGACTTGTGGGAATCTAGGTTCCTGGCTACACATTTCCCAGAAAGTGGCTGCAGAAGAAATCTAGGTTTCACTGCCCCAGGCCTGTTTGGTATCAGTAAAGAGAAACATGTCAGTTACAACTCTCTGACAACGTTGGAGAGTTCCTGGCCAAGTTTAGATAAGTGTCTTTTGAAAGAGTTATATGTATAACACTTGCATATAATCTTTCATCCCCAAGTAGAAAGATATTTACAAACGGTGTCGAGCAAAATAGAATTGGATATATTTACTGTCCCCAAAACGCTTCCTCTATTCTAAACATCCCATCACAGTGTATGTCTCCTTGGCAACCTGACAGCTCCAGGAATACACTCTGGCCTGTCTCCATCTTGGATGGCAGGCCTTCTTTTCCATGATGTCCACCCAGCATAATTCCATGAATTTGCTCCTTGTCAAAGAGTTCCTCTGGATCACCCATGAGTTTTATTTCAAGCATAAAAGGCACTTGCATGATAGAAAGATTACTTCAAGTAGTTGCAGTCATTTCGAAATGGGATTGTGATAGGCATAGTGAACCAATCCCTCCATCTGGTGAAGGTGTGATTATTTCCTATGACAGGCTGGCTGCACTGAGATATATAAAGTGAGTGAAGTGAAACCCAGACCATCTGTGCATGGAGCCACTTTCGAGTTGTTCCCATGCACCTAGATCAGCACTTTCCTGAAGCAGTGAAGTCAGTGGCACCTGAATTCCTCATGGAGCCTCCACCCAGCAATGTGCTGTCTGCCACTGACTGCATCTGTGACCAGAGCATAAACAGAGAAGCTGCAGGTATAAGTAGGCCATTAGCTCTGTTTGGGAGTAGGAGGGGTGGGGTGGTCCTCTTACCACTGTGTAAGCTAAATGATGTGCATTGGTTCTTCAAGTACAGGAGGCATTAAAAACAATAAGAAGCACAACTGTGGTTTACTTAGTGTTTGTCAAGCTTCTCACTAGAATATTTACATTTTTGCATTTATTTGTGTGTGAGTGAATAAATGAATGTGTGTGCGTGCACATGTGTGCATGTGCATACATAGAGATTAAAGCACATTTTGAGGGAGTTAGTTCCCTCCTTCCACCATGTATGTGAGATTTAACTCAGGTCATCAAGTTTGGGAACAAGTCCTTTATGCACTGAGCATCTTCCCATCCCTGAATTATTCATAATATTCCTAAATGTTTGTGAAGTTGTTATTACTTCTATATTATAGCTGTGAAATGGAAGTGCAGAGAAGCTAAGTAGTCCTTCTAAGATAATATAAAACACTATGTAATAGAGAAAATTTGCCAATAGTACTAGTCTCATTCAGAAATGAGAAGGATCTACTCTTGAAGTGGGCCCAGAGAAGACTGCAGAATAGAAGTGTTTGAGCTTCATTTTCTTTTTGATATGTTCAGAGGTTTAATAGAAGGAAATTCAGGCAGAAGTGTAAGGAAATTACAGAGGTGGAGAACTGCAAAACTTTCCATCCAGGCAAGATGGTGCGGCTGGCGTGTAGGTAGAGTTCCCTTCAGTGCTATTCCACCTATCCTCTATCATTTCATTTCTCCCTTTCCCTTCCAAATGCATCCAGCAATATGTACCTGAGGATGACTTGAACTTCTGATCCTCTTGCTTTCACCTCCCAAGACCTGCGGGCTTTCAGGTCTGCACCGGAACATCAGGCCCCATCTTTCATCTTTTAGTTCTGTGAGGTGATGGAAGAACATACTTTCACAAAGCAACTACTCCAAAAACACCTTATGGTTTTATCACTTCTCACAGACATCAGTTTTATCCAGGGATTTGTTAATTGGGCCACAAGATCTCCTGAAAATTCTGTCTTCTTGATGAAGAGACTTCTTGATGAACTCTTTCACACTTCCTCAAGAGTAAGCTGCAGACTAGGAATCTGTATGGTAGCCATAGGACTGTAAAACAATCTAGTGATTGTGACTTGGATTTTTGAATTGCTTCTAAAATGTTAACATCACGTTTGTCAAAGGATTATTCATTTATCTTAAAAACAACAACACATTTCTACTCTTCCTGGGAAATCTACCAACTAGAAACTGAATATGGTCTACAACAATTCAAATCTACTCATCTGAAGTATATATCCATCTGTACACATGTATAGACACACACACATATACAGTTTCCTCAATGTGTCTAGCAACACCTCTTTTTCAGGCAGGACCGCATATGTCCAGGCAGACACTGAACTCAGTATGTAGCTAAGGATGGTCTTGAACTTCTAATCCTTCTGCCTGAAATTATACATATTCACTGCCATTCATAATTTATGTGATGCTACAATCAAACCCAGGGTTTCATGCATGATAGACAAAGACTCTACCTTGCAGCTTGGGCTAGTGTGGTTGTGTTTGTTTGTTGTTGTTTAGGGTGTTTGTTTGCCTGTTTTCATTTTGTTTTGTTTTTCAAGTCTAATGTATTAAAGTAGTCTACTAGGATTATATTTGAGTTCAAGGGGAAGAAAACAGAAATCACAAAACCTCAGTAATGCAGAGAATTTAATATGCCTAATAAATGACATTTTCTAGTATACCCTACATTTTACTGTAAGAATTGGAGGACAGAGAGGAGAGATTCTGAGGGGAGTAAAATCAGTTAAGAACTTTGGGCAAAAACCAACAAAAGATTACTTCCAGCTACACCCCACCATGTGGCAACCACCATCTTGTCAGTGGTATGTGCGAACTAGCAATTTCTAAACTGCAAAGCCCAACCCACCCAGAGGCAGCACTCACTTCCTCTTGTGGACCACCAAGCTAGCCCAAAGCTTCCCCAACTAATGGAGATGCAATACAAGCAGCCTAGCTTTCAGTCCTCAATTTTTCATTACAAGAATATTTTTAGGGGGTTGAAGAGATGGTTAAATAGAGAGAGTTCATAGTGTATGCTGCTCCTGCAGAGGACCAGGATTTCCAGCCCAGCACTTCCACTGAGCAACTCACAACCACTCTAATTGTCATTCCTGGAAATCCAATGCTCTCTTGTTGCCTCAGCAGGCACTACCTGTGAATATGTGCATGTGCACATGCACACAAATGCACACACACACAAGCACACAGACAAATGATAATGACAATGATTATGATTAATGCTCAATAAAAGCTTGAAAATCTATTTAGTTCTAGGTCTACTGGTTGTTTTGTTTTGTTTTCTAATGCAAGCTATGAAATGGATAGTTGCAGAAACTTGCTGTAGGGCCCAGTCCTTTTTCTAACTAACACCTATGACAGACAGCTCAATGGCCTCTTTCAAATATCCCTGAGAATTGAAAATGGATTAAGATGGTGCCCAGATAACATGTGCTAAAGTACCATAGTTGATAAGCACCAGGTTGCAAAATGTTATCAAGATATTTTAATTAGAAATAGCTGAGGGTAGTTAACAGACAACAGTCCAGATTATGTTTCATAGATAAATGATTTTCAAAAATGTCAGAAATCCACAGAATGTGACATTTAATGTTATTTATTCACTTGTTGTCGAGGCATATCTGCTCCTAACAGCTTCCCATTCGTAGACTCAAAGAAGCAGCTCAGCATCTTACCTCCCAGTAAGGTGGTACATTGTGGCTAGGAGGCCACTGGGCAGAAATTGCCTATCTCTCCTGCAGACCTGTATGGTCCTTGAGAGGACTCAAGTTAAAGATTAGGACAGCTTAGTTCTGCTGAGACTGAAAAAGCTAGTTCTTAATAATTCCTGTTTTTCAAGGTCTGTCAGAATATTCTGGGCCAAAAGGTTGAAAGCTAATGCTCCAACTTCCTGACTTACTGGGGCTGCATGGGTAGGCAGCTGTCTCTACAACTTGTCTCAGTTCTAGAAGCTGTGTTAGGCTTCCTATATTTTCATATAATGTTGGTCATTCTTGGATTTCTGACGGGGTTGAAAGACTACTTATAGTCTCATAGACAACCCAGGTTATTTACGTTGAGAGACCAGATTTGAGAGGATGGTTTAAGCTGTCCTAATCTTTAACTTGAGTCTTCTCAAGGACCATACAGGTCTGCAGGAGAGATAGGTGTGCAATCTAAAGCCAGGACATAAGTCAGGTGTACAATTTTAAGTCTTTTAAGTTAGTAGGGATGACAAAATGTTCTATTTTATTGACAAAAATGATGGATTGGGTGTTAGCTCTATCTTGTACTTTATAGATGTTTGTATCAATTTGCTTTTAATCAGTCAGATTTATATATCAATAAATTCTCAGTTCACATGTATCCACACAATAATTTCAGAGCCAGTTGATGATACAAGCTGCTCACCTAGATTAGACCAGTTATCCCAATTATTCTATCCTTTTATGATATACATAGCTACCTGTGGCTATTTAAAGCCAAGCAGAATCTGGGTCATCTTCCTCTTCCTCCATTTTCTTTCTATCTTCTCTGTTCTCTCTTCTCCCATCTACTCCTTCTCTCCCAAACTGTTCAGCTCCACCTTCCCTTCCACTGCCCAATCACCAGCTCTAGCTTTTATTTTTACAAGTTAAGGTGGGGAGAAGGTTCACAGGAAGTCACCTGTGTATTCACTCCTTGCCACAGACCCTCCTGGGAAAGCAGAATTAGCATCAAAATACAAGCAACACCAGGGCTATCCACAACAATCCCCGACCTGCATTTTCTCTTTCTCCACTCTACCTTCCTCAGCGTCTTCTTGCCCAAAGTCACAGGCAGTCACAATGGCTGCTGCACTTCTAGGAGAAGAAAAGTCTCATTGCTTCCTAAGAGTATATCTTTATGTGAGAAAGTCTGCAACAGGAAGTGACAAATAACAAACAAAACAAGTCTGACAGCACATGACTCTAATCCTAGCACTTGAGAGGCTGAGGCAGAAGAATACCTGTGAGTTCTAGGCCAGGTTAGACTACAGAGAGAAACCTTGTCTCAAACAAACAAACAAGCAAGCGAACAAACAAACAAATTACAGAAAACCCACAATGCTCCTTTATAAAATTCTCATGGACTGAAATTGCATTTTAGACTATGCAACAAGATGCCTCATCGGGGGCGGAAGGATAGCTGAGGAACTTGAGTATCCTTGTGTCAGAGATTATGGGTGCTAAAGACTAAAGTTGAGGTTCTAACCTGTGACCCTGATAGCTGCTAAGCGAGCACTCCAGCTCTCTGTGGTTCTCATCACACCACTGCTATTGAGCTCCAGTGAGTTCCCCTCAACAAAAGCAAGTGCTAAAACACACAGGGCTAAGCTGAGAGGATCAGTAGATTTAGTAGGACAAAGTCCTGTCATAAACAGAGGTGACTGCTTAGAATTCTACTTGGGGAATTATTTATTTTCTCATTTGGTCATTTATTCATAATTATCTATTACATTTATTTTTACTATTTATGTGTATGGGTGTTTTGCCTACATGTATGTCAAAAGAGGCTTTGGATCCTTTGGAAATGGAGTGATAAGCAGTTGTGTACTGCCGAGTGGGTGCTGGGAACTGAACCTAGGTCCTCTGGAAGAGAGGTCAGTGTTCTTAACTACTGAGCCATATCTTCAGCCCATCTTTATTTTTCAAAGAGATTCTCATTTAGCCCAGGCTAGCCTCAAACTAGCTATGAAGCAGAAGAGAGCCTTGATCTTCTAGTCATTCTGTTTCCACCTTCCAAATGTATTTACTCCCATGCCCACTTTATTCAGGACTAAGGATCAAAGCTTCCTAAGTCAGAGCTTCCTAACTGCTAGTCAGCACTTTGCCAACTGATTTCCATCCCCAAGCATGTTGTTGCTTCTTGTACATGGACACACTCAAATTTAACTGCATTTCCCTCTTATCTGAAGACTTATTACAAACAATTACTGTGTTTCTATGGTCTGAGGTGAGAGTTAAAGCTAAGATACATTTGTTTATCTTTACAGTTTCAGGGTTTCTTATTAAACATCTGAGTAACCTCAATAATGAGATTTTTCTTTCCTTATTAAGAACTTATGCTTTTCACTTAAAGGAAATAAACTATGACTTTGTCTCTGCACATCTGAAATGGCCAGTGTTGCATCTACTGTGCTTGGGCTGGACTCTACTTTCATTCTGATACTTTGACAAGTCACTTGAAGGAAATCACCTTAGAAGAAGACAGTTTTGTTTCAGCTTACACTTTGAGGTCGAAGTCCATCACCAAGGGCACTCGAGGGGCTTGGAAAACGCCTTCCTTGTTACACATAGCATCACCTTCAAACAATGAATTCATTCACAGCAATAGTAATGCAGGCAGGAACCATAGAGAATGCTGGCTGCCTGGCTGGCAGATACCTGGAATGAGAATTTTGGTTTCTTTAAAAAGAAAATGTTACATGAATATGTTTTTGCTTGATTCCCAGATATGGAATATGAGGCCTCTTCAGATTGTCCGCAGCAGCAGAACATGATTTGTCTCGTGCTGTGGCTGGGATGTGATTTTGCTAGCTGCAGATCATTTACATTGGGAATTCTGGGGACTCATAAAAATGCCAAAGCCCCATGAGGCCACTGCTGCTGCTGCTGGTTGCTGGTTGCTGGTTGCTGGTTGCTGGTTGCTGGTTGCTGGTTGCTGGTTGCTGGTTGCTGGTTGCTGGTTGCTGGTTGCTGGTTGCTGGTTGCTGGTTGCTGGTTGCTGGTTGCTGGTTGCTGGTTGCTGGTCGCTGCTGGGTGCTGAGTGCTGGGTGCTGGGTGCTGGGTGCTGGGTGCTAGTTGCTACTGGTTGCTGGTTGCTGGTTGCTGGTTGCTAGTTGCTACTGGGTGCTGGGTGCTGGGTGCTGGGTGCTGGGTGCTGGGTGCTGGGTGCTGGCTGCTGGGTGCTGGGTGCTGGGTGCTGGCTGCTGGCTGCTGGCTGCTGGCTGCTGGCTGCTGGCTGCTGGCTGCTGGCTGCTGGCTGCTGGCTGCTGGCTGCTGGCTGCTGGCTGCTGGCTGCTGCTGGTTGCTGTTGTTCTTTGCTGTTTGCTGTTTGCTGGATTGCTGGTTGTTGGTTGGAGATATTCCCACAATGAAGATTAGATGTACTCCAAGGAATCTGATGCCCTTAATCAGCAGGAAGTAAATGAATGATATAGATGACCCCTTTCCCCTATAAACATTCTTTCTCTTCTATCTAGTGTTAAGGAATTGGGTGGGATAAGGGTAGTAGAAAAAAAAAACAACAAAATAGCAAAAAGTCCAGCTACAGATGAATGTTCAGGTAGCTTCCTTATACAGCTTAGGACCACCTCTTCAGAATGTGGTCCTGCCCAAACTGGAGTGGACCTCTTTGATCAATTAACAATCAGGACAATTCCCCATAGACGTGCCAAAAGGCTACTCTGAATTAGTCAATTCTTCAACTGAGATTCTCTTTCCACTTGACTCTAAATTGTGTTGAGTTGTCAGTTAAACCTTATTGTCACAAGGCCATTCTTAAGGAAGGTAACAGCTACCTGAAAACACTGCAAGTTGATCTGAGGACCCAGACAGTTAGTTACTATGAGACTGACAGGCAAGGGTCATATGAAGCATGCATACATATAATGCACAGGGATAATTTGAGTTTTGAGAAGCCTGGGCAGAAAAATACAAAGCTTCACCTCATGAGGAATGACACATAATATGTGTGGAATGTTCCCTCTTGCTGTTTTGCACCATAGACTATGGTTGGAAGGAGGTATCTATTTACTGATGTTTGTTGAATTCTGTTTCAACCTACCGTCTACCAACAATTTTACCTAACATGACAGTGAACTGAGAATCTTTACAGTAATTCACCTGTCTCCAATTAGCCTGCTTATTGTCAAGTGTGGAAAAAGAAAGAACCCAGTGTGGTGGTGCACACCTACCATCACATAAGTGTTTTTTAACTACAAGAAAAAGCATGTAAGAAGGTCTAGGATAGTCTCTTTCCATTTGAAGAATGCCAGTGAACAGGTTTCCCTTAACACTTGCCCTAATACTTCTTTTGTTTCCAGTCTCAACAGCAATATCTCAGAGCTTGTAGTTTAACAGAACTCACCTTACAACAACACTTTGATTGTCTGGAGTTTGGGTAAAAGAAACAAAACCACTATAATAGATTTACCAACCCACATGAATTAGTTCAATGTGACCATCATGATAGATGTGAGAATCGATTATTGACATAGGAAAAGATACTCAGCTGTCACAAACAGAAGTGCTTTGAAGAAATGCAAATGTTGGGAGGCTTATTTGTCAGTGTTTCCAGCTTTGGTTACATCCTTTCGTGTATGCCCCTGTGGAAAATCACTCTGGCTTTTAACAAAGACTTAGTGCCTGATATGAAGAAGGCACCAGAGTCACCAATACACCCTCCACTGTCTCTCTCACTGTCTCTCCTCATCCCTCTTTCCCTCCCTCCCTTCTCCTCTCTCTCTCTCTCTCTCCCTCCTTTTCTCCCTTTCTTTCTCTCCCTTTTTCTTTCCTTCCCTCTCTTCCTTCCTGTAATATAAGAATTGTGGGCTCCCTAAGATAATTTGAAAAATACAATGCACAAAAGTAACATAAAAATGGTCCTTCATCTAAAAGATAAACATATCACATGCTAACCACTCTAAATCTAGATCCCGGTATCTCTGAGCGTCCCATTGAGGATAAAAGGAGTCTACCATGTAAACTGAAGCTGATGATGGACATAGTGTTGCTCTTCTAATTAAGGTTGAATTCTACCATTGTCTGGATAGCCTTCTGGGCTTGATGAAAAGAATGGAGGACTCCTTTTATTAGCAGTGCTTTGCCTTCTCTGACCTTCGCCTCCACATGCTTCTAACTGCAGAATGTCTAGTAGCCTTACTTAGATTACTGGTTCAACTTCCTTTCTCCCAATGAGAACCCTTTCAGCTAACACCTGAGATTCTAGAGTGCCTTCCCATGCTAATGAGGAGCCTTCATCCAGTGACGTTTGCTTATCCTGGATATTCCTACCCACATCCCCAAAACTATATAAGCCTTTAATCACCCCCAAATAATGTTGCTCTGTTTCCCAGGAGCTTGTCCTGGTGTTGTCATTACCATATGTACTTACAGGGTTTCTGAACACCCAATCCATCAGTCTCTGCTTCGTTTGTCCTCATGGATTGATATTGGCCTACAATCTTTGGTGGCATGGAGGGTCACACTCAGGAAGTTCATGGGCCAGCACCCTTTACCAATCTTCTCACTATCGATGTCTGCAAGATGCTTATGTATGAGGGAAAGCTAAACGGCTTCAAAAGCAGTTTAATATGCTATGTGAGCATTATTGTCAAGAAACTCAGCTTTCTTAAGTTTATATTAAGGAAGAGAGAGGGAGAGATTACGTGGAGGGTAGCATGCAGGTGTCATGGTACAGGTATGAAACTCAGAGGACAACTTGGGAGAATCATTTCTCTCCTTCACAATATCGGTTTCAGGGATCAAACTCAGGTTGTCAGGCAAGTGGCGGGCACCTTTACTCTCTGAGCCATCTTGCTAAACCCAGATATAATTATTGTTTAAAGGAGAAGTATAAGTTTATTCATAAGCATTCATCATTTCCTTAAATATGCTTAAAGTCATTTTGAAAGTTAAAAAAAAAAAACCTAGGATAAGGAATGGGTAGAATCAATCAGAAGAAAGTGTGCATACTTCTATCAGGGCAAGTAGCTCAGTTTGTACTCAGTTGAGTGAGGTTGAACAAAATGTTCAAAAACAAATAATGATAATTTTCTCTAAGTATCACAGGAGATATAAACTTCCAAATTCATGAAGCTGAACACAAGACAAATACTATAATACTAACGAAACCAATATCAAGAGGCAAACAACAACCAAAAACTATTTCTTAAAGCAGAGAGAAGGGATAGCATTATCCAAATGAGGCAATCCATCCAGGAGACTCCTCCTTAGGAGCTGTGAGGTCAGGGGTTGAGCCTTTTTTTCAAGGGCTGAAATAGAAGAGCTGCCACCCCAAAATTCTATGTCCAATGCAACTGCCTCTATAAATGACAAAAATTCAGGATTGTACTTCAGTGGTATATAACTTTATTACTCCACCATTTAAGCTCTGGCTTAATCCCTAGAGCCACCCACTTCTACAAAAGCAGAACAAATAGAAACCCAAAATAAAATAAGAGACTTTTATCAAACATATCAATGATTATATTGGATATATGTCTAATTTCACTCTGTTGATCCAATAATTCATTCTGACCAAAAGTAAACTAGAGGAAAGAGTTTATTTCAGCTTGCACTCCCAGGTGACAGTCATGGAGGCAAGTCAGTGAAGGAAGTTAAGCAGGAGTTCCAAGCATAAACCTTGGAGGAATGTTGCCGGCATGCTCTCTGGTTCTATCATTCCCAGTCTCAGGCTTAGCTACACAAGCCAGAAACACTTGCCAAGGGACAGTGCTGCCAGTGGGATGAGCAACCCTTGCATTAATTAATAATCAATACAACTTCCCCAGACACCCCCAACATTACCTTAGACAATTCAATTGAGTCTTTGCAGGTAACTAAGTTATATCATGTTCTCAAACCAACCAGGACAGTATGTTTAACTCAAATGCATCAAAGAAGGGATAAATTATTGGCCTGTTGTATGGCACTTCATCTATAATCCAAGCACTCTGGAGACTGAGCCACAACTTCAAGGTCATTGTTGGCTACAAAAGATTATCTTCTGTCTTCTTCCATTGGTGCCTTACACAATCATCATCACAAAGGCTTCTTCCTTCAGCTGATGGGAGCTATTCCAAATAGCTTCTTGGCTAGAGATAGATGTTGTCTACCTAAAAAGTACCAATATTAGAGATGTGTGCAGCTATTTGAATGGATCGCCAACAGCATCATATTGAGTGAGAAGTCAAGTCCTAGGTTCTGCCTTCGGGATTCCATTTGGAGGAATTTCAGGCTCCTCAAAACAGGTGAACAGAGACATAAAATAAAGCTGTGGTGACTAAAGATTAAGGATGATGGGGGTAGGGAGCTCCATAGTAGAATTCCTATATGACTTTCTTGGGATCTGCATAGTTATCTTCAGTTGTCAACTTGACATAAACTAGAGTCATCTGAGAAGAAAGACTCAACAGAATGGTTGCCTAGTTCAGGATGTTCTGTAGGCTTGTCTATTGGGGAACTGTCTTGATTCTTAATTGATATAATACCATACCAACCAGCCTACTGTAGGCAGCACTATTCCTGGGCAAGGTAGTCCTCAACTATGTAAGAAAGCTGAGTATAAGTCGTTCTGTCAGCAAGCAAGCCAGCGTCTTCCAAGGTTCCTGCTGTAGTTACTCAGCTAAGATATGGATTCATTAGTGGGAGGTAATGCTGTATGGAATAGCAAGCTGATCTGTCTTCAAATTCCTACTTGAACTCCTGTCTTGATGTCCCTCAACACTGAGCTATGACTATAAGATAAAATACCCCCAAGTTGTTTTATGTAAGAAACAAAAAAGTATATTAATGCAAGATTATAAAGTGTTAATGTGATTGTGATTTTCATGATATAGAAATTGCTCTGCTCCCTGTGGCTGTGGTTTGTATGCAAATATGCATACATTTGTGGCAAAATGGTATAGAGTTGTAAATATACCAATATTGAATTCCTAGTTTTGAGATTGTTCTGTAATTTTGAAATATGTGACCTTTGGGAAAAGATGGGTGATGATTACACAGTATTCCTCTGTAGTATCTTTGCAAAAACTTGTGACTCAATAATGTTGCAAAATAAAAAAATATTTTTCAATGAAGCAAAGAAAACATGACATTTCATAATAAAATTGGATTTGGTTCTGGAAACATATCTCAGTAGTTAAGAGACATTTATGTTCTTACAGCAGATACAAATCTGACTCCCATCACCAACATGGTCTCTGATCCATTTTGAATTAATATTTGAATAAGGTGATAATATGGCAACAAGTTCATTCTTCTGTGAATATCTGGTTTTCTAGACACCATTTACTGGAAGAAGCTAGGTTTTCCCACTATATAGATTTTCTTTGGATAATTTTATCAAAGATTATATGGCTGTAGCCATGTGGATTTATTTCTAGATCTTTGTCCTGTCTTGTTTATACCTGTTTCTGGAGCAGTGCCATGCTGTCTTTGTCACTATGGGATCTGGGATAAAATTTGAAACCAGAAACTTTCAAGTCTCTGGCATTGCTTTTGCTTTAGCTCTCACAATTGCATGTGACTTATTTTTCTTTCTACCATTTAAACAGAAAAAGAGTTTCTACTTAGGCGTCTTAAATCACCTCTAATCCCAGATGCTGATTCCTCTTTCATAGTTTCATTACTTCTGGTCTGCTTCCTTACACTGTGGCTTTCACGAGAAGTTCATTCTTGTATCTAGAGAACAGAAAGAAGTCACTGCATCCAAAAATAGAGGAGCTTCTTTTGTTTTGTTTTTCATTCTTTCATGTAATCTCTCCAAGTGTATCCCTGGATCACATGATACTCACAATGTATTCCAGGAGAGCATCAAACTTGTAACCATCCTCTTGCCTAAGCTTACTTGGTGTTGCGACTATAAGGATACGACATCCCATTATGTCCAGGTTGACATCATGTTTCCTTGTGAGCATTTCTGTTGTGGAGAAGTCAATAAATGTGGTAAATTTTCCTTCATCAAACTTTTGAATTTGGTAGGACTTCATTGCTGTATCTGGATAGAAACCCAGTTCTCTGGGTATAAATCTTAATTTCTGCTAAATACCAACTTCTTCTGCAACTCTTGCCTTTGACTCATACTGTTTGATGTGGAAGAGAATTTAATATAAATCAAATCTGCTCTGGACTCTGTGTCTATGGGGATTGAGTAACCACAGCAGCAAACAACTCTCAAAATAGTCTTTGATTAAAAAAACAGTTACACACGACTGTAATCACACCACTTGAGATATGAGGCAGGAGAATTGTGGGTTTCTGACCAGCCTGAGCTACACAGTGTAAAACCCTATCTCGAAAACACAAACAGGAAAGAAACATAAGGATTGAAATGAAGGGAATGAGGAAGGAAGAAGAGATGGAAAGAAGGAAAAGTGGAGGGAGAGAAAGGGGGGAAATAAGGAAATAAATGAAAAGGAAGAAAAGGAAAAGAAAGGAGATTACACATATTATTGATTAGTGTGTCGATTTTAAATATGAATACTTGATAAAAGGCAAAAATAGAGCTGAGTATGGTGACGCACACCTTTAATCCCCATACTCCAGAGTCAGTGGCAAGAGTATCTCTGTGAGTTTCAGGCTATCCTGATCTAGATAGTGAGTTCCAAGCCAACCAGGACTACAGAGAGAAATCCTCTCTCAAACACACAGAAGAAAAAAGAAAAATGAGGAGGAGGAGGAGGAAGATAAGGAAGAGGAAGAGGTTAGGAGGAGGGGGAGGAGGAGGAGAAGGAAGAAGAAGACAAAGAGGAAGATGAAGAGGAGGAAGAGGAAGAAGACGAAGACGAAGACGAAGACGAAGACGAAGACGAAGACGAAGACGAAGAAGAAGAAGAAGAAGAGAGTAGTTGCACTGACAAACAGTTGTAGGGTGTTAGGCATAATGAGAACATCAAATACCAATAAACCATGAAGTGATGTCAGCCTCTGTGATGTCACCACAACAGTACCACAAAAACACTTGACATTTTTGGAGTGTGTTACTTTAATTATATCTCCAGTTGCTGTTATTACAATAATTACATTCCCTGTCTGTGAGAGGCACAAATGACAGTGGTGACTGACGGAGCAGAAGTCACCTCTCTGCTCCATCTGTTTTGTGCTTCCCAGGAAAACAGACTAGAAAGGTCCAAAGACGTGTCCAGATAGAAAACAAGAGGCCAGTAGTGAAATGTGGGAGACAGAGGGAAGAACCAGACCACCAAGGATACAGTGATAGGCTACAGAGATGGTTCAGAGATTAATAGTGCTTGCAGCTCTTGCAGAGGACCTAAGTTCAGTTCCTATATCTATGTTGTGTGGCTCACCAGTACCTCCACATTTATGGGGTCCAACACTATTTACTAAATCCTGGGGGCACCTGCACATACACATACCTACATATATTTTTAAAAAGAAATGGCATCCTGACACATCAACTATAAGAATAGCATTAGAAGAAGACAAACACCAGATTATCTCACTATCTGCATTCAAAGTCAACAGTTAGAACAGCACACCCAAACAGCTTCTTTTTAATTTAAGAATTTTATGTTTAATATCTGAACTTTACCCTAAAAATGCCTAAAGGTTTCCTGCCCAAGTAAGACTTTGTGTTTAACAGTCTGTGTGTTTGACACCAATCCTGTTCTATGCTGTGACCAGCAGACCAAAATTAGACTGATAATTTGACCTTCCGTGATGACCTCAAAGGGGATGTTACAAAATCCAGGGAATTGTGTATTTGGTGGGAAGATTAAAATTATAGCTTTTCTCATGGGCTTTTAAAAGTCCACAATTATGCCTGGAGTAGCACAACATAATCACTATTTTACTCCATTTTTCTTTATGTGTATGTGATTTTGTTTTGAATATATTCCAGATGCCAAAATTAGATCTGAAAAGTAATGTTTTTGTGCTGCTTTCAGCCAGTTTTTTTTTTTTTTTTTTTTTTTTTTTTTTTTTGAGACACTGAGGTAGTCATAAGATGTTTGCTCCCTGCCACTCTCCAAACACTGAAAACTGCAAACAGGGCTCAGATGTTCAAAACTCAGTGTACTCAAGATCATACAGAGAGCCACAGGCACCAAAAAACCTATTGCAAACACACACCCAAGGTGGAAAACCTTTGATGACGTTTAAATCGGAAGGGTGAGGCCTTTCTACATCAGGAGACTTTACTGACATAGTTACGTAGCTTACCGTGTATGCTGTGAGATGGACTCAGGAGCCAGCTAAGCTCATCTTATATCCCTCCATCGTTCATTACAGACTGCCTGGAGCTAATGATTTGCATTCTGTCTTTTTGAGACAACACTGCAAAGAAAGGTTTGAAGATAGGAAACAGAAACCTGAGAGAATATTCCAGTTCTTCACTAGTCTACAAATTCTAATGCTTTGCCTATAATTTCACTGCCTAATATTATATATATATATATATATATATATATATATATATATATATATATATATATATACAGTTACATACGACTGTAATCACACCACTTGACCATTTGAGATATGAGGCAAAAGAGTTGTGGCTTGCAGACTAGCCTGAGCTACACAGTAAAATCCTATCTGGAAAATACAAACAAGAAAGAAACAGAGAAGAGGGAGGTGAAACAAGCAAATGAGACAAAGAAAAGAAGGGAGGAAGGGAAAAAGGGAGGAAGAAAAGTAGGGAGGGAGAGAAGGAGAGAGGAAGGAAGAAAAGAAGGGAGGATGGGGAAAAAGGAAGGAGAAAAGGAGGTAGGGAAGGTAGAGGGAGGGAGGGAGGGAGGGAGGGAAAGAGGAAGGAGGGAGGGAGGGAGGGAGGAAGGGAGATAGGGAGAAGGATGTCTATGAGTTTGAAATCAACTTATCTACATAGTGAGTTCTAGACTAGCCAGGGCTGCATAGTGAGAACCTATCTCAATGGTAAAAAAAATAAATAAATAAAATTCATACTCAAACTGATAAACTGGCTCAGTAGATAAAAGTACTGTTGCTAGTCCTGATGGTTGATTCCTAGAACCCCTGACAGAACAAAAGAACTGATTTCCAGAAATTGTCTTCTGACCTCCAAAATATATGCCCACATTCACACATACATACAACATATATAAACACAACTAATAGTAATTAGTAAAAATGTAAAATGCTCTTATCATATTATTAAATTGAAATGTGGTTTATATATTGTAATCATACAATTACAAAATATGTATTTAACATGAACTAGCATCGTTGTATTGCTAAAAGGCTGACTGGTATGCATAAATACACACATATGTATAAGCATGTGACTGAAAAAAATGAGAACATTTTGTGGAAAGAAGAGACCAGCAGAATGTGGAATGGGAGACAAGGGAATATAGTCAGGGATTGTAGTGGACACACACATGCCAGCCAATTTTAAATGCCTTGACTAGCTCAGTGGTTGGGCACTTCTAAACCTCCCTGCAGCTAAAATATTCTTCTTTCCAGAATTCCTTGCTCAACATCTTTTAAATTTATATTTTGTCTTTGCTGCCCTGTTACCTTCTGAGCACCCCTTCCCCATAGGGCAGCATTTCGTTTCCACCTACATTGTTGGATGCTTTCTCTCTTGCAGCTTTTAAATCTGATCCTTCTTCCTCCAAGTCACAGTTATTCTCCTCTTCCAGGGGACTCTCTCAGTCCTTTGCCCACACAATTGAAAGGTCCTGCCTCTATCTCCCTGCCCAGCCATTGGCTTCACAGCAATTCTTTATTACCAATTGAAGCCAGTTGGAGGCAGGAGCCCTCAGGTCTGAAAGCATGGCTTTGAGAGCCGAATTAAGACAAAGCATTAGAACCAATTCCCAACATTTCACCCTTTCTGTCAAAAAAAAAAAAAAAAAAAAAGGCTTCTCAGACATAAATTGAAAATACTTGTAACAATTATGCAAATTACAAAGTATGATATACAATTAATATCATCATCATATTTGTCAATTAGATAAAGTACTTTACTATTTATCCCAATTTAAAGAGTTTACAATTTTATGCCTGAATCGTGTTTTGACTTAAACTTGTATTATCATCTGAAAAACATCCTTTCTATATCATCTTCCTCAATGTTAAACAATTTGAGTTTCATTATGAGGCTATAACTAGTCTCCAATACCTCCAGAAATCCAACAACAAATTATTGTCTGAATATGTAGGAAGCACCAAAACATAGCTTTCAAATCTTAAATAAATTGTAGATACAGCTGACTACTTAGACAATCCTCTATTACTCAAAACATCTGAGTATCTGTCATAAGCCTTCTGGACCAGAACCATCTGGCAGACCGTGAAATGATGCAGGAACTATTAACAACTTGTTTCCTCTGTCTTGGCAGAGCTAAACTGTGGACTATTCTGCATTGTGTGTCCTTTCTTGGACAGTATTTTTGTCTGAATAGGGTAAAATGAGTAGGGTTGTTTTGTCCAGTGGCTATCTTGCCATAATTGGAATAATTCCATATGAAAGTTTTGACATAGCATGATTTTTGATGATCTTTAATTACCTCATCACTATTTTTATCTCATGAAAGAAGCTGAAAAATTGGTACAAGAAAATAGTGGATTTAACTCATTCCATTTTATATACAGTGTATCTCAAAATTGCTATTATATATACATGTATATATAGTATATTAATTTATATAAAATTTTAAAAAAAAGAAAGAAAGTTTTGACATTCAGTTATTTCTTTGAACCAAGAAGGGGATACTGTCAGGAGCAGATATGTCTCTAGTCAAATGATCTTTAATAATTAATTAATATTAACTGTCATATTCTGTGGATTTCTGATGCTTTTAAAAACTATCTTTATAAAGCTTATCTGAATTGTTAAACCTTTACTATTCTTAGCTATTTCTATTTGACTATTCTAGAAAGAATATTAATATAATTAGATTAGAATCTAATATATAACAATGAAATTATTATCTAGCCCTTAACTTGGGCTACTTAATCATCATCCTAAACAGTTTGTAAAAGCAGTTATTGGAAGGACTGGGTCTAAACCTTGTTTTCTTAAATGAGTTGCATAGGCACGATGCCTATCTAAGAGTAACAATACAATTTCAAATTTTGTATCATTATAAGAAACTTATACCGATGAAAACCTTAAATTTGCATCAATCTATAAATTCTGTAGCAATGTGAAATTATAATTTGTCTAGAGACATTTTTGTAACTGTAGACACAGGTACATTATTGTATTCTGCTCACATTTATGTCTAAGCATGAAAATGACCTTAGGGAAGCACACTATTTTGTACACAGGTAGAAGAAAACTCTTGTCAGCAATGGACAGCCAAGATCAATTAAAAAAAAAATATAACTGTATTCTGTGTGTCCAGAAACAGACTGGTTAAGTTTGATAAATGACTGTGTTATGTGGATTGTATTTATACATTATGAAAAAGTCCTTTCATTCATATATATATACCAGCAATATATACACAGAATATTTAGATGGACATTGGCCAATAGGTTAACAGTACCATCTCTGGGAAGTGGAATTTCAGAGTTAATTTTGAGACTTCTTGTGCAGTTGGTTTGGTTTTCTCTCCATGTCCATAGATTCCACTTCCACCTGACCAGCCAGAGATCAAAATTATCTGAGAAAAGACTGCAGCTGTCTTAACATGTAGAGCTATTTTAACAACTGCTTACAGGGTTTTTCTATTATGTTAAGTGCTTTAAATAATATAAAGGATACTTTAAAATATAGGAAGATGTATGTGGGTTGTATGAAAATATACTATTTTATGTAATTAACTTTATGTTGCCTTTTTAGATTTTTAAAAATTATTTCTCTCCTTCCCCTGCGGTGTGCATGTGGTGTGTGTGTGTGTGTGTGTGTGTGTATGTGTGTGTTGTGTGTGAAGGCATGTGAATTCCATGTACATGTGGAAACTTTCCAGAACCTTAATTTCTTCTATCATGAGTTCCTGAAACTGGACTCAAGGCATCCATCTTGTGTGGCAGGCACTTTTATCCAGTAAACCATCTGACCAGTTAAGACACTTCAGCACCTATAGATTTTGACATTGTCATGTGGAATGAGGATCTTGCAACAGTGTTCCCCACCAAATCTGAGCAAGAAAACCATTTTTAAAGCCAGGCAGTAGTGGCACACACTTTTAATCTCAGCACTCAGGATGCAGAGACAGGCAAATCTCTTGAGTTCTAGTACAGACTGTTCAACAGAGCAAATTCCAGAACAGCTAGATCTACATGGAGAAATCCTGTCTTGACAAAACAAGAACAAACAAACAAAAAAAAAAGACAAAAATAGTTTAAAATGGAATTTAAGTAAAATGAAAATTATTACACAAGACCTATTCTGATCATTTAGAAACAGGGTCATGAATGTTTAAATTGGATCTGAGGAATGAGACTGGAGATGGGATGAAGTGGACCAGATGCAGCTCTTAGAGATCAGCAAGTGTGAAACAATCATGGTGGAACAGAGACTGATCTGAGAAGAGTTAAGGCTTCTAAACATGGTGGGTTGGATTTTTGTGTATGTTTGTAAGAGGTTTGAGTTTGTTTGGATTTGGGGGTTTTTATGACAGAGTCAAGAGGAAATGCAGAAAAGACAACTTGGTTAAATGCTGTAGGTGTTTTCAGACTGGAGATACAGCTTGCAAATATTTAAACAATATATCAATAAAGATCAATAATAGACACTGAAGAAATAGCAGAAAAGGATAAGAAGAGCTAGGCCTTGGGGAATGGCCTAATGTGAGAAGGTTTACAGTGGTTCTCAACCTGTGTGTCTCAATCCCTCTGGTGGGGGGGGGAGGTCACATATCAGATATTCTGCATATGAAATACTTACATTATGATTCATAACAGTAGCAAAATGATAGTCATAAAAGGGCAATGAAATGATTTTATTGTTGGAAGTCACCACAACATATGGAACCATGTTAAAGGAATGGCTGAGAACCATTAGAAGATATTAGAAGCCAGGCAGTGATGGCACACCCCTTTAATCCCAGCACTTGGGAGGCAGAGGCAGGCGGATTTCTGAGTTCGAGGCCAGCCTGGTCTACAGAGTGAGTTCCAGGACAGCTAGGACTGCTAGGACTACACAGAAAAACCCTATCTCAAAAAAAAAAAAAAAAAAAAAAAAAAAAAAAAAAAAAAAAAAACCAACAACAACAACAAAAAGATATAAGAAGCAAAGGATTGTGGGTAAATGAGTTCATTCATAAAGGTGTCACCCAGAGCTGGGAGCAAGCTCTGTTTGGCATGTGATGTCATGTGCCAGTGGAATGTCACTGTCTCCAGCATCATAGTCTAGCATTACATGAAGCTCATTGTGAATGTTGGTCACTTTCCTGTGGCTTTTTAGCTTGATATGCAAGGGTAAATTTAGTGAAAGACTGGGGATTTCATGACATTTATTTTCAGGAATGTTATACTGGTTGGCTTGGGATCAAGGATGATGTATTTAGACCACAGAAATTGTTGTATGACCTAAGTCAAGATTGTTTATGTCTTAAGTCTGGTTAAATATTTAACAGCACAGTACTCTTCATGCAGGAAGTTTGTGTGTCAACCTTGAGTTTAGCTGATCTTCTGCATGGCCACTGATCCACTGGCTCTTAAACACTAAGAATGTGTTCAGTGGGTCAATGCAAGGGCTCTGGCTTGGACACAAGTCAGGAATCTGTCTTGCTGACTCATTCTCACCACGGTCTTTTGTTAGCCAGAGGCTAGGGATATAACTTCGTTAATAACATTACTGCCTTGCAAGTATAAAGACATAAGTTCTATACCCAGAATTCACTGAAAAAGGCTAGCCATTGTGGCATATTTGTAGTCCCAAGACTGAAGATGCAGCAACAGGCAGATCACTGGAGCTGACTGGCAAGCAAGCCCACCTACTTGGCAAGCTCTAGACCATTAAGCAACACTGTCTCAAAAACTAAAGTAAATGGGCCAGTGGCACACATGTTCTGAGCACTTTAGAAGTGACAATAGATAGGTCAAAGGCAACAAGAAACAAGTTTGGTGGGTAGGCAAAGTTTGAAGAGTTCTTCCTCTTCTTGTTTTTCTTCTTGTTTTTGTTCTTGTTCTAGTTCTTCTTCCTCTTCCTCTTCCTCCTCCTCTCCCTCTGCCTCTTCTTCCTCTTCTTCCTCTCCTTCCTCTCCTTCCTCTCCTTCCTCTCCTTCCTCTTTTCTCCTTCTTCTCCTTCTTCTCCTTCTTCTCCTTCTTCTCCTTCTTCTCCTTCTTCTCCTTCTTCTCCTTCTTCTCCTTCTTCTCCTTCTTCTCCTTCTTCTCCTTCTTCTTCTTCTTCTTCTCTTCTCTTCTCCTCCTCTCCCTCCTCCTCCTCCTTTTCTTCTTCCTTCTCCTTCTTCTCCCTCATCCTCCTCATCATCAATCATTGTGGTGGTTGAATAAGTCTTTTGAATAAGTGTGTTTTAATAAATTTGAATAAGTAATTTGCCAAAGTAATAAGCCAAAGGAGCGGCACTATTTGGAGGTGTGGCCTTGTTGGAGGAAGTTTGTCACTGTGGGGGTGGACTTTGATTCGCTTATGCTCAAGCTCCTCCTAGTGTGAAAGAGGCTCTCCTCCTGGCTGCCTGAGGAAGAGTCTCCTTTTGGCTGCCTTTGAATCAAGGTATCTCGGCATCTCCAGTACCATGTCTACCTGCATGCTGTCACGTTTTCTACCATGATGACAATGGACTTAACCTTTGAAATTTTAAGTCAGCCACAATTAAATGTTTGCCTTTCTAAGAGTTTGCCTTGGTCATGGTGTCTTTTCACAGCAATGAAACCCTAACTAACATAATCACCATCAGGGAGCTTGGAAGATAAGAGTGTTGAGAGAAATGCAGATGATGGAGGCTTGGCTTGTGAAGTTCCACCAGGGAACTTGGGGGTCACTTAAGACTCTATTGGAGACTTTGCATATTTTGAGAAAAGAATTGGAGCTTCCGTTAGCTAGTACTAAAGAATCGGCTATGATCAAAAAGATACCAGAACCACTAATGTGAAACCTTTGATTTTGGAGGGATACTTGATGCTGGGCAGCCAGAGCTGAAAAAGCAGTAGCAACTAAGAAAAAAATAGTACTACTACAGGGAAATCTTCTGGGAAGAATTTCCTCACAATTAGCACACAAAAGCCATGTTCCAGAGGTCATTTAGATTCAACCTAATGCTGGCAGTTAAATTTGATCATTCGTAAGTGTCTCCCAAGTGGTGCTGGTTTTGAAGGCATGAAGGGGTCAAAAAACCATTTAGGGTTGGAACTATGAAAGTCCAGTAGAAGCCATGAGAGAAAGGTACAGCCCTGGTAACAACTGAGGCCCAAGTCCAGAGGGGGTCATGAGAAGAATTTGAGTCTTGGTGCAGTAAAGAGAGCCCAGGAGTGACCATTGGTGAAAGTGGAGGCCAGTTGTAGGAAAAGACCTTGGTATTTTGTATTATTGATTATATGGTATTATCAGTAGCGTGGGATGACCACAAAGAACAGAAACAGTAGTGGAATGGAGCCTGCCAAGCTTAGAAGACAAGTGATGGGTGTTGCAGAGTATAGAGGTGGAGAAGTGACCTAAGTCCCTTGCAGGAACCCAGAAGTTGTGAGTAAATCCTAGATCTTGGACATTGGGTTATTTACGTTGTTGGAGTTTGGTTCTCCCTCGTTCAGATCGTGACTGAGTCCTTGTTCTTCCTTCTTGACATAAAAACGTATTTAATTTTTTTTTTTTAATTTTATAGGAGCCCACAGTTCAAAACAATTTAGGGTTTTTTTTTAAGATTTTTTTTTAATTTTTTGTTTTTTATTTTTATAGAGACTTTTGGAGCTCAAAAGAGGCTGGGTATTTATACAGTTTTAGAATGTTTGCATTTGTAAGTCTGGGAGTTTTAAGCTTGTAAAATGTTTTATTTTAATGTCGATATTAATGTATGATCTTGGGGATAAACAAAAATGGAAAGGTTATGGCTTAGCAATGATGTGCTTGTATGTTAAGCTAACAAAGGGTCAGTTGGGCTGGATAGTTTTATGGAAACTTGACACATGCTATGATCATCTGAGAGGAAGAAATCTCAGTTGAGAAAATGTCTTCATAAGATCTGACAGTATCCAGTCCTATAGGGCATGTTTTTAACTAGTGGTTGATGGGGATGTCCTAGGCCATTGAGGGTGGTGCCACCTCTGGGGTGGTGGTTCTGGTTTCTATAAAAAAAAAAATAAAAAAAAAAAAAAAGCAGGCTGAGGACTGGAGAGATGGCTCAGCGGTTAAGAGCACTGCCTGCTCGTCCAGAGGTCCTGAGTTCCTGAGTTCCTGAGTTCCTGAGTTCCTGAGTTCCTGAGTTCCTGAGTGAGTTCCAGCCACCATGTGGTGGCTCATACCATCTATAATGTGATCTGATACCCTCTTGTTGTGTGCAGGTGTACATGCAGATAGAGTACTCACTTATACATAAAATAAACAAGTCTTTCATTAAAAATAGCAGACTAAGAAAGCCATGAGGAGCAAGCCAGTGATCAGCACTCCTCTATGGCCTCTACGTCAGCTTCTGCCTCCGGGATCCTGCCCGGAGTGAGTTCTTGTCCTGACTTTGGTGATCAACAGCGATGTGGAAGCATAAGCCAAATAATCCCCTTCATCTCCAAGCTAGTCTTGTTCATATTGTTTAGTCAAAGCAGTAATAACAAACCAAGACAGAAAGGAACAGAGAGAATAAGAAACAAGAAAAAAGAACACGTGGATGTGGCCAGGCTGTGACCTCTATAAGTAACAGGTAAAGCAGACAGAAACCCCACCCAGAAAAATCACCAGTTACCTTTGTGTTAAGACCACGGCTTACTCACTCCCGCTAATCCTCCCTCTGATATTCTCCAATTTCTTCAGTATTCCAGGGTGACTCTGTCCCTCATCTCATGACTAAATGAACATCTTCTGGCGGTCCCCAGGCTACTCCCATCCCTGGGTTGTTTTCACCCCTATGGAGCAGAACGGTTCCAAGAGACTTCTGACGGGAACCAGCAGCCTGGGAACAGTGACCAGGCAAGTGTTCCAGCAGGTGGTCAAACCTGGGCAACAGATCAGAAGAGAGTGGGATATCACTGTATCCCGCACAATAAACTCTGAGCAGATACTCTGAAAATGAGCCATCTTTCGTAAGTAGTGAGTAAGAGTGGGAGTGCTTAGAGGCAGAACGGAAGGCAAGGCACGCGATGCATCATTTAAAACCCCGCGCCATTCAACAGCCAAGCTAAGCAATATGAATTTCCCCTGGTTGCTTCTTTTACTCCTTTTCTTTTATTCATGCACACACTCCACTCTGTGAATATTTATTGACTGTTAAACGGCACCCCCAGAACACCAGTCACAGAGAACTCCAATTGGAGTGCAGTGCGGCCGGAAGTGGTCCTCCTCCGACTTCCTCAGTAGCTATTTTGTCCCTTCTGGCAGGGAGAGATTATAAATCAGAAAGCTTTGTGAAGCCTCTCATATATTTCAAAGATTGCATTCCTGCTGGAATACACGGAGGATGCTACGAACGTTCACATATAAAGTGCATTTCAAAACAGCAGCAGCATTCAGTTGTGGAGTTAGGCATTACAGCCTTCTGCAGCGGAAGCTCAAAGCACCCAGTGGGACTGAGCTGGGAAGAACACAGCCTGTGAGAGAAACCGTGGGAAATTTTCAAGGAAAGGAAGTTGTATGTCCTGATGAACATAAAAGGATCAAAATACAGTTTCAAAAAAGAAAAAAAAATGAGTCTCAGTACTGGACTCTAATGTTTTGTAAAGGAGAATCTAACTTTTCCCCACTAATTTATTTTATTCGCTTTACATTCCAATAGCAGCCAACCCCTGCCCCTCATACGGCCCCTCCCTCCATCCCTCCCATCCCTTCTCCTTTAAGAAGGGGGAGCCCTCCCCTGAATCACTCCACCCTGACACATCAAGTCTCTGCAGGCCTAGACGCATCCTCTCCCCCTAAGGCAGACAAGTCAGCCCAGTTAGGGGGATAGGATCCACAGGCAGGCATCAGATTCAGGGATAGCCCCCTTCCCTACCCTGCTCCAGTCATTGGGGTACCCACATGAAAACCAAACTGTAGGTATGCTACATATGTGCCAGGAGCCTAGGTTCAACCCATATTTGCTCTTTGGTTGCTGGCTCAGTCTCTGGGATTCCCCAAGCATCCAGCTTAGTTGACTCTGTTGGTGTTCTTGTGAAGTCCCTATCCACTCCAGGTTCCTCGGTCCTCCAGACTCTCTGACCTCAGCCTACTGTTTGACTGTGGGTCTCTGAATCTGTTTCCATCTGCTGCTGGGTGGAGCTTCTCAGAGGACTGTCTATGCTAGTCTGTCTGCAAGCATAACAGAATATCATTAATAGTGTCAGGCATACAGTGAGCTCTTTTGCACATGGTCAGTCTTCAGATTTGTTAAGTAAACCAAACACGGTAATACTAATGCATCTCACAGTTTAAGTCTTAAGGATCTTTGACATAACTAAGGAAGAAGAGAAAGGAAGACTCTAACTGATTGAGATCAGGTTTTTATTAGAGACCATTAGGCTTTCAATATTATGTTGTATTGAGACTTGGCAAGATGGTTCCGTGTGTAAAAGAACTTGCCTCCAAGTCAGGCTACCTGGGTTGAAGGAGTGACTGAACTCTGTCTGTCCTTCTTACCTGTGCCTTAGCACTCAAGCACACACATGCACACAGATACACATATATGCAAATTTAAAAGTTGAATATATTGCCCTATACTCTGACATTTGAGGCTGAGATTCGCACCTGCTACAATACTTTTATATATTAACACATGTGGTCTCCTCTTTTCCTTTTTGGTTTTGGTTTTTTGTTTGGTTGGTTAATTGGTTTGGTTTTGTTTCGTTTTGTTGTTATTTTGGTTTTCTTTTGCTTGTTTGGGATTTTTTTTTTTTGACAGTGTCTAGTGGAGCCCAGTCTAACCTTGCATTCACCATGTATCCAAAAATGACCCTAAATTCCTGGTCTCCCAAGTGCTCCTCCATACTTGTCTAGTCTGCATAGCAGTTGAGTTGTCCTTTGAAGAAACTCTGTAAAGAAAAGAGTGACAGGTGTTATCATGACAACTATGTTTGAAAGAAAACAAAACAAAGCAGAAGAGCGTATAGCACAGGACAATCTGGGTCAACATAGAACTCTGACCCCTTCCTCTCCCAGTTATCACCTAGTTTCCCTCTTTCCAGCCTCTTCCTTCAGGAATCCCTCTCAGCTCCGAATCTGACTCTCTGCAGAAAGGGTGTTTTGATTTATTTTGGCTTCTTATCAAGGGATGCTCTGTTGTAACTGTAGGAAGTCAGGTCTGTGAGCCATTTCAGAACCTTAGGGTCACAGCCCAAAGGGAGGGCAGGATGCATGCAGTAGGGCTCTGAGGACTGAAGAAGCAATAAACACAATTATAAGGCACAAATGACACAGTGAACTTGTCCTTGATTCTGTCAACTATCTGTGTCCATGGAGACACATTCTGGCATGTAGACCATGGCGTCAGGCATCTTCAGGAGAGGGTAAGTCAAAACCATAGGCTGCTGTGTCAGAGTTCAGAAGCTCTGTCTGCTGGAAGGAGGCCCCCAGGCAGAGCCAGCAGCTGGGAATATGCTGATTCTAATCCAGCCATGGGAGGGAGTTGGCAGAGTGTGCCATGCTGTCAGACCTCAGACAAATGAGTGGGTATTTAGAATAGTGTGCCAGCTGAACCTGGGAGAAGGGTACCAGGAAGAAAACAAAGGATGTGACTGTCCTCTCAGTGAGAGCCTGGAGCCAACGGCCACTCCAAGAACACATGACACAGAATTCAAGTTTCAACATGTGCAGGAGTTTATTAAAATGCATGGATGGGGAGGAGGGAACACAGAGAAAAATTTTGAAAAGTTAGGGAATTCAGATGAGCAAACTATAACCCAAGAGCTCTTGTGCCAAAAGGGGGGGGAGGGGTGGATAATTAGAAAGAGCTTTGAATGAGATTCTTTGAGAGATAGAGAAAACAAGAGAGGGGGAGAGGGAGAAGGAAAGGGAGAGGGAGAGAGGGAGAGAGAGAGAGAGAGAGAGAGAGAGAGAGAGAGAGAGAGAGAGAGAGGAGAGAGATCTAAGTTCATGGTCAACCTGGTCTAAATAGCAAGTTCCAAAAATCCAAGCAGCTGAGATACACAGTGTGATTCTATCTCAGAAAGATAGAGTAGGGGGGAAGGAGAGAGAAGTTGACAGGGGAAATGGAATTAAAAAAAGACAGACACTTGTTTAGACATACAAAGAAGAAAATAAGATGCAGCTGTCCTCTGCGGAGGACAGGAAGGTCTTTTCAGAGCAGTAGAACAGCTCAGGAGCTAAACATCGGCTTTGGGAGCCTGGTGGCCTGAGATCTCCCAGACGCCAAGCTGAAAGGAGAGTGGCAGTCCCTATGGGCTGTACACACATACACCATGGCATGTGCACATATGTGTGTAAGTGTGTACATGATGATGGTAATGATGATGAGGAAGATGATAATGGTGATACAAAAATGCAAAGGTGCTTAGGATGGAAACTGCTGGGTTTCAAGAACCTCATTGTTTTAAAACTATTTTTGGTAGTACTAAAGTGAAACGTACATAGCATACAACTTGTCCACAGTCACTGTATAATTATGGGGAAACACAACTGAGAACGGTAAGCATATTTACATTTTTTGAGATAGGGTTTCATTGAGCCCAGGCTTGTCTCAGGCTCACTGAGGATGACCTCGAACTTCTTATTCTCCTGCCTCCTTATCACAAATGCTGGAATTACAGGCTAGCACCAGCATATCCAATTGTAAATAGTGCTGGTGACCAAAGCTGGGGCTTCCTGCGTGCTAGCCAAGCAATCTGCAATCTGAACTATTAGCCAGCTCACAGCTATGATCTTCTTGAAGAACATTTTTTTAACTTTCATTCTTAATTGTGTGTGTTCAAGAGTGGGTGCGTGCATGTGCGTGCGTGCGTGTGTGTGTGTGTGTGTGTGTGTGTGTGTGTGTGTGTGTGTGTGTGTGATATGAGTGTAGTGCCTGGGGAGGTCACAAAAAGATGTCAGATTCTCTGGAGCTGGATTTGCAGCAGTTTTGAACCAAACTCCAGTCTTCTGGAAGAACAATACAAGCTCTCAGCTACTGAGCCATCATCTCCAGACCAGATAGTCACAATTTTGGATAACTTCTAAGATCACTGTATATTTCTAAAATGTGCTCCTCATTCCAAACAAACTCAGTAGTAAACAAAGTCCACTTTCCCATATCATGCCCCAATCTCAGACAGCCCATATTCTACTCTTCATCTCTATCCTGATCTTGCTAGTAAACTGGAAACAAAGATGTCAGAGAAAAAACCTGAGGGGAAGGCCAGCTGTTATTCTAGAGAAAAGCCTCAGACGGTGTTTTTCTTGCAGAGGGATAGAGGGTGCTCCGCACAGTTCAGATGCAAAGTCAAGACTCAGAGCATAACATGACAGAGGGTTAGGGAGGTAATGACACGCAAAGATGTTTTTAAGCTACAGAGGAAACTCAGAAAACTTGGGCAGTCATAGATTTTCTGGACTTCCAGGTAAGATGATCGACTAGAAGCCATGTCAGAACCAATGGGTGATGTTGCGAGAGATATTTGAAATGGCAGCACCCAATCTGTCTCGTGTTACAGAGCTGCCATGTTCCCTACTAGACTAGGCCTGAGGTCATGAGCAGCGGCATGTTCTTGATGCTGTTGCAGCTCAGGCAAACGGCTCAGTCACCAGCCCTGTCACCCACAAGACACCAGTATGGGAGATGGCTCTGCCAATCTTCCACACTGTCTCTACAAGGCTGGGCTGTGCCCAGATCATCCCACCATCCACATGGGCCCGGTAGAAATGAGACTCTAATGTTTAAAGATTAATCAAAGGTTTTATATGTTTGATAATGTTCAATTAACAAGATGCTCACACAATCAGAGGTGTTAACCAATTAACTAACCTAGATATAAGTTGTTACCCAGGACAGCTCCCAGTACTTGTGTGGTTCTCCATCCTCTTCCATCTCTGGCCTGCTAGCTCCTCTTCCTCCTTCTCCTCTTCCTCTCCTTACTCCTCCCACCTTAGTTCCTCCCAATTTGGGATGAAAATATGCCACTACAGGATAACTATAGTCTGGAAACAAAAGAGCGGGAAATTATTTTGTCACTCCATCAGCTACTTCTGCCCCAGAATCAGCTTGATCAGCCTTCCAAAGACTTCTATTATGGAACTCAAGAACTTTTGTTCTCCATGGGAAAAGTTACAGGATGTCTGAGCCTCCACCAACTGAGAACTAAACAGGTGTTCAGGAGAGTGATAGAAAATCTCCAGCTACCGACAGTAACTGGGGAGCAATAAAGGACCTTGATAGGCATATGCTGGAACTCATTGGGGCACACTGAGGATTAAATGGCTTATGTCACACGCCACATGGTCAGTCTTGCATCTCTTCCAGTCCTTCAAGACCTGTCAGTGTTGCTAACAAGTGCCCCAGTAACTTGTATTTCTATGTGCCTAGTTGGATTGTTGGTTGATAAAACAGATCTTTTCATTATCCTGAGCAAACTTTAATTCTTGATATATCTGACTTTGCTTTCTGGCACCAATAGAGCCTCAACCCTTGATGGAGGTTGTCTATTCCCTTACAACAGTAAGCACTAAATGTGACTTTGTCTTAGCAATAGGTTGTAATAATGCCATTTGGAGAACCAAAGTTCAACACCAGCAAATCTAGCTATGAACACCAGACCTTTTCTTCTCTCCAAAGCACACATTGATAACAGGTAGCATTTGTATAGACTACTAGGGTTATGTTTAGGTCATGATGGTATTCAGATAACAGCCACCTCAAGTGCCTTTGACTTCTCCCTGATCTTAGACTCCTGCCAGCAGGCTTCTCCCATCAAAGGAAGACTACCAAAGGCAATGCAATGTGATCTTTCAACGCTCCATCTCCATGAGCGCTGCTATGTCTAGCAGTGTCTACCTCTGCACATCCCTGGACCCTTTAGATAACAAGTGATCAACAAATGTATTCCACTCTTACAAACCTAGAAAATGTGTTCATTGAGTAATCCTCATACACATCCTGAGCCTCTTCACCAGAGAGAGCAGCATGAGTACGCTTCAACCAAGCAGACACACCAAATTCACCAGGGGTCCCTAATTAGAAGTGGCCCTGAGTCATCTGGGTTTAAACTATGAGTCTGACCATTTGTGGAGAAGACAACTGCATTCAAAGGATTAGACCTAAAATAATAAACGTTATGTTTATAAACATAAACAATGTGCTTAGCTGCATGGGATCCTGCCCTGGGATTACCAGTCCCTTATTTCCTGGTGCTCCTTTATTACTTGAACTATGAATCTTATTTTTTTTTAACTATTTCTTTCTCTTTACTGACTCATTAGTGCAGCTGTCTCTGCTCTTTCAGGTGCATGAAGCCCCTCATACAATTCGTATTGCATCTTTATATTTTGCATAGTTGAGAAATGCTATTTATATATTCTTGAACTATGTTTTCAGAGTTCTTTTCTACAACCTTAGTGGCTGTCCTGAATGTCACAGCATCACCATCTTGCCAAGAAACATTAGACACACTCTCACCTTCCAGACTCATGCTATTTCTAATTATCATGGAGTCATTAACTTTGACAGGGAGAACATTCCTGTAAGATGAAAAATATGTATATTATTAAGCAAACAAGCCTTACACCTAAAATAACCAGAGCGCTCTTGAAGAAGCATGTCCCTCTGGCTCTGCTCCAGGGTAGGAACCATGTCAAAGCATCCCTTCTTCAGCCATGCCAGATCTGGCAGCTACACAAGACCTTAAGCCTTCCTGCTCTCTCTTTCAATGGACGGCAGGATGGAATCCAGAAAAGGTCTCCCTCTATTGCTAACACCTCAGTTAGAGACTTGTAGCCTCCCAAATGGAGAAATAAATATCTGTGACCTATTTGCCAGCCATTCTGTAATGCCAAGCTACAAGAACCAGAAGTGACTAAGGTGTGATGTCCATTTTATCAATCCTTACTTTCACTGGGCAAACTGAGGCACAAAGGGATTAACTAAGTAGCTCAAAGTTGCATGTGTAGTTCTCTCCAGTCTGTCAGTCAAACTACGGGTAGAACGCCGTGTATCAAGCTGCAATGCTATGCTTCTTCCTACAAAGAGATCTAAAACAGAATGCAAAGTAAGCCAGTACCAAGAAAAAGCAGTGGCACACACCGGGGTAGGGGAGGAGTTGAAGTGGGGGCAAGGTCTGTCTGTGGAGGATACATGTCTTTCTTCGGGTGGGGAGGGCGAGAATCTGAGGAGAACACCTGTCTTCCTTCTGGTGTGGAAGAGGGGGCAGTTCTTTGCCATCTATAGGTTTCTTAAATTGTCTTGGGGATTCCTCTTACGAAAGAGCATAGTTTAGGATTCTGACCACCAAGCTGGAGAAACAGTGTCTGTGAGGACCCACATGACTTGTGAAAACTAAATAAAAATGAGAAGACCGCAGCACACCACTGAGCAAGCTGTGTGACTCCAGTCATGTCTCCTAACTGCCTGGCTTGCATATTTCTCTTGTTTAAAAGGTCAGCCTTTGAAGCTCATTGTCTCTGAAGTCTCAAGGTCTGATTCCCTGATGCCTCCCAGAACAATTTGGCCCCTTGCAGCTCAGTTCCCACGTGTGCGTAATGCTCCTCTGACTCAGCCTCCCACTGTTCTTACACCAGCTGTTGTTCTCAGCTGTCCTGAGAGACCAAGAATGTGCTTTTTACACAGGAGGGTTTTCCTGTGTAAGATGAGGCTCTGCATAGGAAAGACATGTTATTAATAAAACACCAAATACATTCATTCTATTATGACATTGTTCTGCCAGAAGTATCTTAAAATTTTGGGGCAGGTTACATGGCTCAGCAGGTAGAGGTGCCTGCTGCTAAACCACGAGACTGTGAATTCTATCCTCCAGCCTCACCCTCACGTGGTAGAAAAGAGAACTGACCTCTGCAAATTGTTCTCTGACTTTCACAAACATTGTGGTATAAGGTTATAAGTGCAGTTCAAACACACAAACACACACACACACACACTAAATAAATAAATAAATAAATAAATAAATAAAATGTAAGAAATATTTATCTCAAATTATCTGCTTTAAAGTAACCATTATTAAATTATATATATTTATTTGTTGTAGGAAGGTTAAAAATTACATGTAACCCCCTCCAAAAACAATCTGTTATATAAATTTCACTGAGTACTATCTCTTATTTTTTAATGCTAATTCTCAAAGATTTGGGGAGGGGGTGATTGCATTCACTGTAAGAAATTTGCTTTTGAGAGCAGTAAGAAAGGATAAGAAGAAAAGAAATGAGACAAGACCTCACTACCTGTAGGAAGCCGTGGTTAGCGGTGACATATCCGCCATTCCAAGGTGGTGCTGACATCGTGTCCTCCCCACTAGTAAACAACTGACTGCGCAGGTGCAAAAGGCAGAAAGGCGCCAAAGTCACTGCCCATCCCGGGCGTAATATGGGGTGATGAGGGAACAGCCAATCAGAAGTGAACACACCACTCTAGGGTACATATAGCAGTGCCTTTCCCGGACTTTGGGGCTTTTCCGCTTCTGCTGTTACAAGTAAAGCCTCGTCTGTGGTAACCACCGGAATACTGCCTCATTTGTCCTTTGTCTCGGGTGAAGGGGACTCGGGAGGCGCGCGGAACAACTACCCACCACTGGCTGACCTGGAACTGGCTATTTAGAGCAGGCTGGTTTCAAATTCACAGAATATGAACCATGTGTGCATGTGTCTGAAGCAGATAAAGCAATTAATCTTTTATAAAATTATTTCCCAAATCAACAGATCATATTTGGCCATAGAAACTCATGCCTCAACTAGTCCTGTGGAAACAAATGCTGTAATTTTGCACGAGCACCTCGTACTGCTACACTATGTGGAGTTCAGTGCAGAACCAATCTCACTGACCATCAGAGCCTAGAAGAGCTTCCCGCTCATCATGGCTGCCTAACCTGTTCACGCCCTATCATTTTATACATCTCAAAATCAAGAAGACTCTGACATTCCATTCTCTTTATTGTTGCATCATGTTACTATAATCTCTGTGTCATGCTGCTGATCTCTGTTTCATTCACAGGAACCAATTACAGTTCAGTCTCACAGAGCCCAAGAGAGCTATGGACATATACACCTACGAAACTGCCCCGTGCTAACCAGAGACGTATTTATTAAACACATGCTCTGCCTGAGCCTGACAGATGTGTTTACACACAAACTTTCTACATGGCCCTGACTGATTCCCAGGGAGCAAGCTCCCTTCCTAGCAGCCAGGGCTCTCTGTAGAGCCTGCCTGCACTTGTTTTTCAACTCTCTGGACATGTGATTTGTTCCTTGGGAAGCTTGTTTATTTACGCTGGGATGCATCATCCGTTTTCTCACTGCAAAGGCTGTCTCCGCTCTCATGTGAATCAGGGATAGCTGAACTGCCCCTGACCTATAGCTCCACAAGCTGCCCACTCCCCAGCGTCTCCCAGCCCAGCATCTGCTCTGTCGCCTCTCATTTCCTGTCCTACATCCTTCCCTGTCTTCTCACTTTGGTCCAAATTTTCCTCCTGCTCCTATTAGACAATGCTTTATTAGCACATACTAATTATGCCCAATACTGGGTTTCAGTGTGACATTTGTACGCACGTGTGTACACACTTTCACCATTTGTTCCCTGGATTACTCTCTCCTACCCTGCTTCCACTCCTGATCGGCTTCATTATTAGTCCCCCTTGTAATTTCATGCCTTGCATTGTGAGCTAATGGGTTTAATTAGAATGACTTACAGGTACAGGGGTGTGGGGCTAGTTCAGGAGCTTCAACAACTTACCAGAGGATATATCATGAACACTATGTTTCTCCACTCCCTAGAAAGACTAACTGCCTATAGGTCTTTAGTGATGGCTAGCTTTTGTATAGATTTTTAGGTGTGTATCATGATATTTTGATATATTTAGACATATGAATGGTTACTATAGCCAAACATCATCTCACAGAGTGAACCCTTCTTTTGTGTCTGGAATAAGAACACTTACCATCTGCTGTCTGGAAAATTCCCAGTCCATAGTCATACCCAGTCATCTGTAACCAGTCAGGATACTGAGAGAGCACCTAATTATCAGTTGGAGAAACTCTTCCAGCCTCCCAAATCAAATGGAAAGACAAGTTTGTTAAGCTCCCCCCTGCACCCCCCTCCATTCCCCATACCCTGCCCAGGGGTGAGAAACAGGAACAATGAACAAGGCTCGCCCAGTGCTACTCCCAGAAGCTCTCTCCACAGCCACTTGCAAGTACTGACTTAGGTTTAATTAGTTCTGGGACAGAGTTGGAGGCGTTGGTTTGGCCAGATGATAAGGTTCACAATAAAGTAGACAATGAAGATGGCAATCTGGTCTGAACAGCTCTGCTCTTCCCTTACGACACCACATTTGCATGTGATGAGCCGTCTCCTGGATTCTGTTGCTGAGAACAGACTTTCATACACTAGGAAAACAAGAATGTGAAAATGTGAAGTTCTTTCCTGGAATCATCATCTCCTGCTGCTTGATTATTTATGATACCTCTGTGTACTGAAAACGTAGAGCCAGGCATGGTGACACATGAATGTGGTCCTAAGACTAAGGAAGTCATGGCAGAGATACCAAGGAAATACCAAGCCTTTGCCATGGAGTGAAATTTAGGTCAACCTAGGCTACAGAAGGAGACTTTGATTCAAAAATACAAAAACAAATCCTAAAATGATGATGAATTTTATAATTGATACATATATTTAATGTGGGCTAAGCACCAGAAGTGGCTTCAATAATGTATAGAAGCAACAACTCGGACTTTGGCTTTCAGTACATCAAAATGGTCTTCTTTCCTGCATCTCCTATTCAAATAAGAGTAATCATAAGCCAGGCATGGCAGTGCACACTTGTAGGAGGAGCTAAGGTGGGAGGAGTAAGGAGAGGAAGAGGAAAAGGAAGAGGAGGAGCTAGAGAGGGCAGAGATGTAGGAGGATGGTGAGCCAGGCAGGTATGGAAAGCAGTCCTGGGTAACAACTTATATTTAGGTTAGCTAATTGGGATACACCTCTAATTGTGTGGGCATCTTGTTATTGAGCATTACCAAACATATAAAGCCTTTGATTAATATTTAAGCATTAGAATCTCACTTTCTTACCAGGCCCACATTGATGGCGGGATGGTCTGGGCACTGCCCAGCCTTGTAGAGACACCATGGAAGATTGGCAGAGCCATTTCCCACGCTGGCTTCTTGTGGGTGGCAGGGCTGCTGTTTCTGACTGGCTGTTTGTAGCTGTAGAGCTCAGGTGGCCTCTGGCCGTGGAACATGGCAGCTGAGCTAGGCAGAGCCACCACTGCTTAGATAGTCAGCCCAAGAAAACACCGTTTTAAATAATTACATCCACTCACACTTGTTACCCTAGCACTTAGGAAAGAGAAGCAGAAAGATCAGAAGTTCAAGGACAGCCTCAACAACATGGTAAATTTGAAGCCAGCCTGAGCTACAGGAGATACTGCACATATTCAAGCAAATCTCTATATTTTAAGATACCCAAGGACACAATTTCTGCTTAATGCTGCCAACTGTTTCAGCATTTTCCAAAGTATATCTTAACTATATACTAAAGGAAACTTGTCATGTTGAATTCCTTCTAAAGCTATATCGAACACATGTTGTGGTTTAGGAGTTGAGCAGATACCAGCAGCAGAAAGTAATTTAGCCTGTGATATTGAAACTAACTCAGTTAAAATCCTTATCTTCCGTTTTTCATCTTCTAGAGAATCATCAAGACTACCAACAGTCTAGAATTATAGTCATTCAGGTGTGGAGATTCTCTTCTACCCTCTCACTGATATGAGTTACGTATGCAGTGGTCAGAATCTTAAACATGGTGTCATCAGTTTTTCACAGACTTTCCCTGTGTGTTTAGGTGTGTATCTGGTGGGTGTCATGAAGTGGATACCGGGTGGTACTCTGAAGGCTCATTTGGGTTGACTCTAGTGTCATTTGTCTCTAGAACCCTATGGCCATTGTTGGAATGCTAGTAAGTAAAACAGTGGACTATATTCAGAGCAAGGACTTCTGGGATTATCTCGTGAGTATGCAATTTGGGGGGTGTACCAATTGGAAACTCTCCACTGCTGCTATCAGTGATGTGACGAAGTCTCCAGAGATTAGTACAACCTCAAAACTGGCTTCTGTTCACATGCTGTGTAACAAATGCAGTAGCTCTGCTCAGTGGGCATTTGCATAGCAGTGCTGGACCAACTCTTGATGGAGACAGCATCCTGGCCACTGCAGCCAAGGCCCAGATGACATCGGCATAGTCTTTCTAAGGGAACACGGGATGCTACCTCTAAGAACTATGCCAGAGTTATGCAATAGCCAACTCTCTGCTGACTTATCTGTTGGAATCTAAGAGTTGCCCCACAAACCACACGAACACTGACCTCAGTCAGACAAGGATGGCTCATTGAACGCATACCTTAATAATGATTGACAAGGGCCCTAGCTCACACAGAGCTGAGCCACGGCATTGAACATCTTTTTCTGTCATTTTTTTAAAGAAAGAACCCACAAAACCCACAGTGATCTCATATGCAGGTACAGGCAGTGCTGCCCAGTGGTCAAGACATAAACTCAGCAAGTGTGAATACCCATACATGAGGGAAAGGAAGATGACAAATTACTATTAATTGGAGTAAATCACCACAGCTGTCATGCCATTTTTCATTGGTGATGATTTCTGCTAAAGCCTTTATGTATAGCTTTATTGAGATATTCCACACTTTTATAGATTTGCTTTTATTCTCATGACATGCATACATATGTATCTGTGTGGAGTATGTGCACATGTGTACAGGTACTTATGGAAGCTAGAAAAGGGCATTGGGTATCCTGGAGCTGAAATTTCAGGTGGCTATGAGCCACAGTGTAGGAGCTGGGTATTGGAAGTGGGTTTTCTGCAAGAGTAGCGAGCACTCTCTGTGGTTGCACTATCCCCACAGCTTGTTCTCTTTCTGTGAAAGTATAAGCATCAGCAATTACAATATATGCACAGAGCTATGCAAGCGTCACCACTATCTAATTTTAGAATATTCTCATTGCCTTGCAAAGAAACCCAGCATCCACTAAGAGTCACTATCAATTCCCTCCAACTCTGGAAACCACTAATTTATTTTCTGTCTCTGTGAATTAGTCTATTTTGGACAGTTCATATAACATGTGGTCTTTTGTAACTAAGTCATTTCATTAAACATAATGTTTTCAATGTTTGTGGGAAAGCACAATCTCCACTTAGCAATTCATTTCTTTTCATAGTTCTAGAAAACTTATGGCAATGTTGTGGCAAAACTGAAGTCTCCATACTTACTCCTAAGGCACTGAATTGAGGTTTTTTTTTTTTTTTTTTTTTTTTAAAGTCCTTCTAGTTCAATAATTTGGTAATCAATTAAAACTGTTTTATTGGAAATTCAATTTTTAAGAAATGATCTCAGACCGTAGAGATGGCTCAGTGGTTAAGAGCATTGACTGCTCTTCCAGAGGTCCTGAGTTCCATTTCTAGAAACCACATGGTGGCTCTCAACCATACGTAATGGGACCTAAAGACAGCTACAGTGTACTCATATACATAAAATAAAGAAATAATTCTTTTTAAAAAAATGATCTCAAAGAAATAACCAGAAAAATGGTCATGAATTGTCTTTCAAGGATTGTGTTTACAGTATTGGTAACCAATAATGAGACATTTGGAACAAGGTGGTGCTTAAAGATCTAGGACATAGATGATGTGACTTACTGTGGATACTATGCTTCCATTTGAAACAATGTGGGAACATGTTTTCTCTCAAGACTGGGTTTCCTAGTGGAAGCTGGATTTTTTTCAAGGCAATGAGAATATTCTAAAATTAGATAGTGGTGATGTTTGCATAACTCTGTGCATATACTGTCATTTTTAGAGTCTCCTTAAGACTCTAAAGAAAGTCTCAGGTGGACTCTGGAAGTAAACAACTCATAAGTCTCAGGAAGTCTCTGAAATTTACCAGAACCACAAAGCTCCTCCTGTCCCAAGTGTTGTATTTTTATAAAAAAGAAAAAGAGCCAAGAGTATGTTTGATAGAGGTGTGGTATGGTGAAATAGGAAGAATGTCTCAGCGAGCTCATGTCAAAGCATCCCTTCCCTCTGAAGTACCAGCCATATAATGGGTATAGTATAGAATAGAGTTTATTTAGGGTATTGGAAGGGAAGTTGGGATGGGAGGAGAGGGAGAGAGGGGCAGGGGATAGGCCATCCAGGAACAAGTGGAGAGAGAGGGGGTAGAAGCATGGGAGAGAGGGAGAAAGGAGTCAGGAAGAGAAGGGAGTCAGAGAGAATAAGAAAGTAAGAGAGTGAGGTGGGGGCAAACATGCCCTTTTATAATATGCCAGGACTACCGGGCTATTACCATGTAACTGTGGGGTAGAGTCTAGAAGGAACAATAACACCATGTGATATGAGCAGTAAGGACTACTGAGCATAAGATGGTCTCCAACCTGTTGAACATGTTGTTCAGAGAGCTCTGGGATGCAGCTTTCACTATAGGTCAGCACACACCATTGTTTTGTTTGTCCTCTGCTTTTTAGTGAGTGTTATTAATCCCACATCTCCCCAGGAAAAGTCTCACACAGTAGGAACATATTGTAAAACTTGTGAATCTGCACTGACTGAGGCCACAGGATTTCTAAGGTGTGGGCTGTAGTCCCCTTTCTAACAAATAGTTATACCCTTTCAAACGCATGTGCAAAATCTGACTACACAGCAGCCATTTTTTTTTTTCAAAAGTTATCAAACAAATCTCACAGGATACTTAAAGTTTTGATTAGTGACGATACAACATCTATTAACAAAAGCAATTTAGTGTACCATATATGAAATCAGATCTTATTTTAAGATATGTTTATGTATATGTGGTGTGCAGACACGAACTTACATGAACCATGTGTACCCAGGTACCCTTGGAGGCCAGAAGAGGTTGACAGAGTCCCTGGAACTGAGGTTTGCAGGCAGTTAGGAGCCACCTGATGTGAGTTATCTGCAAGAGCATCACATGCTTTTAACTGCGGAACAGTCTCTCTAGTCTCTATATTTTGTATATATACACAATATATTTAGTATATGTATACTATACATACCATATATGTTATTTATAAATGGTTATTTAATATTATATTAAAATTATATTACATAAATGTATTTTAATATATTTTGACACATATTTTAATATACTAATATATAAATATATTAGTTTTAATATATTGCTATAATAAAACATATAACAGCATTCTTATAGATAATACATAAATATATTAAATATTATCATAGATGCATATTAATCATATATTGTATCTTATGTATTATATTATATATCTCTTATATTCTATATGACAAATGCTAATATTATTATAAATATATTATATAAATATACATATACTGTATATGTAAAATGCTTGTAAAATATGCCAATTATGTGTTTATATTTAGTTTTTCCTGTACTTTCTAGAACACATTTGTGATTTTAATTTTATGATAAGAAAAAATCAGTACTGCAACTCTTTTTTTCATCTCTGAAATTCAAAAAGAGCACATTATGCCTCTCTTTTAAAAAGTGTCTTTGTCTACACGACAGAGCTTTCTAGAGAGTTTAATCCTTTCCGGGTCATCTCCATCTAGAGTCAAACGGCTGCACTCAGCATCTTGCATCAGGCTAGGCATTTGGCTCAGCCTCAGAAGGCTTGTTTGGCTTATGAGGCCTGGGCATCACCTTCAGCCCCTTCTCCTAAATACATAAATTAAATAAAATTCTACTCGGTAAGATAAAAAAAATGAAATACTATTTTCCCCATGAAATCTCAAATCAATTTATACACCCATGTCACGAACTGTTGGGATTGGGGACAGATGGGAGAATGGAACCTCAGACTCCGAGGAAAGGTTCTAACAGCTTGCTTGTTCGTGAGTAGCAATAGACAAACAGCAAAATGGGACCGCATTTGTACACACACAAACACACACACACACACACACACACACACACACTTCTCTAACATCCAGTCTGGGTCTGTGGACTCAATCTCTCGGAGCTCCGTGGGGCTCCCAGGAGTCGCGGTGCCAGACCGGGGTATTTAAGATGCTCCTAGACAATCACAATTAAGGCGTTTACCTTATCACACTTACACACACACACACACACACACACACACAAATGCTTAGGCTCAGTTTCCATGGTTACCACACACTTAGGCTTACTTTCCGTAGTTACTTTCATCCATTATATCATTTTACATTTTGTTCCTTACAACCCATCACCCAATGAAATTAAAAAAAGAAAAGAAAAGAAAAGAAATACTATTTTCTCATGGGATCGCAAATTAGTATATACACCCATCTCCCTAAGAGTGTGCATTTGTAGAACTCAGGAACATAACTATGGATTCACAAAATCTCATTGCTTGTGTTTTATCTTTGAGTCCTAGTTCTAGTACATAACTCCCCTGCCTCAGTCTCCAAAGAGGTAAAATAAACAAATAAAATAAAATTAAATTAAAAAAAAAAAAACCCAGGCCTGAGCTAGCATATCTAAGTTCCTTCTTAATCTTTTCTAAGAGTTCAATGACTTTCTAAAGTCATGCCATCCTCTGAGATTAATATGTATCTCTTACTTAAGCAGACAGACTGACTGTATTATTGCTGTAAAAATGTGGATTATAACATTTCTCCCAGAAGGCGAAGTGTGCAGGAAGATCTTGCTAAATACCCTACTCTACAGATATTTCAGCCTTTTCTGTCAGAGACAGGCAACAGACACCATTAATTAAATTACAAGCTAATGTCAGCAAAGAGAAGTTTCAGGAGAAGCAAAGTGATTCTTTCTATGCATGGGGGAAGAGGATGGGGGAACGTACAAGCTGTGTGGAAAACTCAAAATCGTTCTCATTCCAATTATAATTAAACACACTTTTTGAAAAAGATTTATTTGTTTTTATTTTATGCGCATGAGTGCATGTGAGTTGGCCTGCATAAATGTTGTATGTGTGTTACATGTGTATCTAGTGGTATCCGTAGAGGTTAGAAGTGGGCATCAGCTATGAACCACCAGGTAAGTGACAGGAACCAAACTCTGGTCCTCTGGAAAAGAAGTTAGTGTTCTTAGCTACTGAGCCCTCAAGTTGTAACTAAATAATAAATTGCCAAGCATGGTGGGTGATACCTGTAATCTAGCGGCGACAAGAAGGATCTTGGCTTTTGCGTTTAAAGCCAGCTTGAGCTACACATCAAGATCTGAAAATAACAAAGATAAATATGTAAGTAAACAGAATCCAGTCCCTTCTCCCTCTAAAGCTGACACGAAACAAATGTTTCCTTATTCATCTTTAGCAGACAAAAACACAGACAATACATCCTGGCTGATGGAAGTCAAGGACTTCAAAAGAGGGCTTGGGCAATAAAAGCTGATAGATCAGGCCAGCAAGATGTCTCTGTGGACAAAGGAAGGCACTTGTTGCCAAGCCTGATGACCAGAGTTTAATCCCAAATACCCAACTTGGTAGAAGGAGAAAATCAACCCCCACAAGTTGTTCTCTGATCTAGATGCACACACACACACACACACACACACACACTAAATTAATTAACATAGTTTTAAAAATTATGTTTTTAGATAAGTAGCTAGAGAGGCCAGAGCTCAGCGTTCCAGAGCACTGGCTGCTCATCAGGATGAGCAGAGTTCAGTTTCTAACACTCATATCAGTTGGCTCACAATCACCTGTCACTGCAGCTCCAGGGGATCTGACACCCGCCTCTGGCCTCTGCAGTCACCACACATGTGGTGACTTTAAAGGTAATTGTTAAAAAATTTTTTTTTTTTTAATTTAAAAAGCTCTGTGAAATTATGTCTGTTTTACTGTGATTCTTTGGGGAAGAAAGGTGTTGAGTTATTGTAATTCTTTGATTTAGATAGTTACAGAAAGCAGATTAACAATAGATGTTCTTAAAGATTATAGAAAATCCAACGGCTTTCTAGGAGAGCGTTGTTGTGATCAGTCTCCTTCCCATTTCTTTCTTAACTAATCAGAAGCGATGAGAACTTAGCGGAGTTGCTGGAAAATATGAGCACTCAGAAGGCACGCTGCCATCCTGTGACTCTCCTATGTGACGTTGTGAGTGCTGCAGCCCAGTTTTGCACTGACTCAGACGTGGGGGTAATGGCTGTCTGCTGCTAGGGAGCTTGGCATTACTGAAGAGGTAAACGTCCACCCAGAATCCATACAAGCAAATCTCAATTCACTATAGTAATAACTCTAGGAGTGTCAGGCACAATACTGTGAGGACTAAGCACAGGGCTGTCAGTTGCCTTTGGAGGTCAGGGGTGGCTTCCTGGAAGAAGAGATGTTTGATCTGACATGTGAAAAATCAAAAAGAATGAAAATAGTCCAAGGGCCACAATGTCAAGAAGCTGGATTCCTAAGAGAAAGAACAGTATGTTTTTATGGATATTGGTTCAAAGAAACAGAGGAAACACAGATGGAGCTGAGATATATTTAGAGAGTGAAATCCAGAGAAGGAAGCCATGGATTGGTTAAGCATGAAAAACAGAAATAAACTGTCAAAGGATGAGACCCAACACGCAGAGGACACCAGAGCCCTGCCGACCACAGTGAGCTGATGTCCGAGCTGACTGTCAGCACATGATAGCTCAAGAGCAGAGTGCTTCTGTGATATTCCTCTCAGAACCTAACCAAGAGGAAAATGTCAGAAACTATAACCAAAACTCCCTTGCAAGATGACTAAGTAGATGCCCTACACTTCAAGTTCCAAAACACTACCAAAGCAGCAGTTGATAGAAAGGATGGGGTGGGGAAGTTTGGTCTGATGCTAGTGACATTTCCTCTAAGAAGGCCACACCTCCTAATCCTTCTCAAATAGTTCTGCTCCCTAGTGATCAAGCGTTCAAGTACATGAGGCTAGAGGGGACATTCTTACTCAAATCACCACAATTACCTTGTGGTATTTGCAAAACTCAACTAAAAAAAACACGAATCAAAGACTAAAACTATGAAACTAGAACAAAACACAAGGTAAGCTTCAGACAGTGTGTCTCGTACTGGTTCTTTGGTCAGAATGTCAATCACGGATACCCTCCCTCAAAAAATTAACATACTGAATGGAAGAAAAGATATGCGGATCCCATTTCTCATAAAAGGCTGATAGCCAGAATATACATGTCAATGACAGTTGAAAATAATTGAGCTTTGGACTTGTAACATTCCAACCTCTCCACAATCTTTGAAGTTCTAGTCAGTTAACCAACGTTAGCCCACTTAAGTGGTCACTTGTTGCCTTGTACTTTATGTGAACCAGAATCCTGGTGACCATTAGGTAAATCCTTTGGGAAGTACAAGCAGAGCCTTAGTTCCCAGAAACCTAAAGGTTAAGTATATCATCAGATAGCATCTGAGACTCTGGAATTGGGGGTAACCCAAATCTGTTTCCAGCTATGGTCATGCATATTTGGCTTCAGAATAATCCTCCATTAAGGTGAGAGTTCTGATTGTGAATTGGCAGGTGCTGAACATTAGTGATTGTTTTGAGAAAAAAAAAAAAGCCAGATCTGCAAGTTAGCTACCACCTTACATTCATTCCCTGTGACTGAAAGGACCTCGAAGGTGGAACAAGACAACTCAGAGACCTAGTTTTCAGCACAGAGGAGATTTATTGGCCCCAGAGGGAAAAGAGGCAGGGAATCGGAGACAAAGACAGGAGACAGAAGACAAGGGAAAAAACTAGGGAGAGGAGGAAGGGAATTTGCCCCAGAGGGACAAAGAGCTGTCTCTAGATGGAGAGGAGACAGACATGACCCAAGGGCAAATGACAGTTTATAAAGGATAAAGGACAAAGTGTTAGGATGAGTTGGTTAATTTTGATTGGGCATGTTAATTAGGTAACCAAATTACCTAATTAATTAGGCAACCAAAAGGGGACTTCTGATTGCTGAACTTCTGTACTTTGATCGCTGGACCTTGGTGGTCAGTCTCAAATGAAGAGATGGCCAAATCAGGGAACAGACCTTGGTGGCTAGCTTTAGGAATGTAACCTAACTAACTAACTGTTAACAAGGCAGAGGGGATTAGAATCAGGCAAGGTCCACCACAGGGGTGGTTGCCCGGCTTGGGGCTTCTAGAGACCCTTCAATATGACCACTACTGAAAGAACAAAAGGTATCAAGTAGGGAGAATTGTGTGTGCTGAGTGGTGGTGGTTTAATCCCTGAACTCCAGAAGGAGGCAGAGACAGGACAATCTCTAAATTGAAGTCCAGCCTAATAAACAGAACAAGTTCCAGGACAACCAATGCTTTACAGAGAAACCCTGTCTCCCAAACAAAACAAAAAAAATGGGATAGCTTGGTCTTCTGTACACTCATCTAAAGAATGTAAGGCTTACACCTAGGAGGCAGGAGTGGCTGCTACAACAGCCCCAGGCTCTGGAAGCTTTGGGCTCCACCTCCCTTAAGTAACACTAGAAATGTAAACCTCTGGTCCTTTTCCAAGGAATTTCAATTACCATATGAAAGGGTTACTCGGGCTTTGCTCTGAGTTCCACTTCTTGCTCCCCGGGTGGAGACCTGGCATTCCACATTACCCTAAAGGGGATCACTGCCCCTCTGAGAGGATTGCTTCTCCTTTCCAGAAGACCCCTCTCAAGGCAGGTGTTTGAAGCCCCTTCTGCCTGGGGCGAGAGTGAGCCTCTACCACGTGGCCTGCCGGATTTCCTGAGTTAGGAAAAGTATAACTTTTCTTTATTCCCTTCCTTTTTGTGGAGGAAGGGAGATACTGTCCAGGGCCTGAGCATCTTTCCCCGGCTTTCCAGGCTTTCTTGGCCCTTCTTCGGTACACCTCTGCCCTATGGGCCACCATGCCAAACAGCATCTCTCTCTCTCTTTCCAGCTCCCCTTTGCTGGTAACTGTCAAGATTTACAGCTCACTTGCCCTATTGATTTTTCTCTTAAATATTAATAAAGTCATTTTTGGGGTTTAAACAAACAAAACAAAACTGACTAGCTTCTTTTATTTTGGAGATTAAGAACCACCCCAAGAGAAACCGCAGTTTCCACAATAACAAAGCATCCATGGATGAGTGGATTAAAGACATTCTGATGCACACAAAATCTAATTATTTAAATGTCTCTAAAAGTTTAGGTACTAAGGTGATGGGGTGTGGGCGGAGGGGAGTTGGGTAAAGCTGAAACTGGGTCATGAAGGCTCCACCTGTATGGCTATTGAAGTCACGGCAGAAGGAGAGGCAGAAAAGTAGGGGTGTAGAGGACAGGGAGGGAGGGAGAGACAGACAGACAGAGAGACAGAACCAAAATGTTCGGGGGAGAGGAAGCCCAGCCCCTGGGCTGGAAAGTTCAGCATATAGAGGGAGGATATGCCAGCCGTGACTTGTGATAGGTAGGGACTGAGGGATGCTGGGAGAATCTGGAGGCCAGGTCCACTTTGACATGTTAAGTAGGCACCGCAGCTACTTGTCCCGGATCTAGAACCCGACAAAGTACATAGTACACTTCCAAGTACATAGTACACTTCCAAGTACATAGGATATCTTCCCACTATGATTGAAAAGGGGCTCCTTTTTGCTATGTATGAGACATAGCTTCCTTGATCTTGGCCTTCCCTGGCTTGAGCACCACGAACTGAGTAACAGTCTATGAACTATCTCTGTTAACATAGAGTTAAGTCTCAAATCCTGGTACCGGAAGGGCTGAGGTACCTATTTTACATATCAAAGTGAACCTGGTCTCTGGGTTTTCCCAGCATTCCTCAGTCCCCACTGGCTGGTAACAGGGTCTTCCTGGTGAAGAGGAAAATTCTACCAGACCCCTCCCCTCCTGGAAGAGAAAGGTCATAGAATGCTTAGGCACCCCTCCCCTCCACAAGAGAGAGGCTAATTAACATTCCTCACACCACTGTGGGTGGGAACCAACTTGCGGGTGGGGGAGGCCCAGAGCATGTGGACAGATTGCACAGGATGAACGTTGGCCACACACAGACACTCAGGGGGTTTCGGGTAAACTAAGGCTCTGCTCCCTAGAGTCTTACACTGGCATGCATACCCTCCTGTACACTGAACTCTCCAACCCAGGAGGTTGGGTTGCTCGGTCCTTATACAATCCAGCCATTTCGACCACTTACCCTCTTGGATGCTTCTTATTCTCCTCTCTCCCTTCTCCTTTCCTTCCATGGCTAAGGGTCATGTTCACTCTCTCTGGCTGTGCTCTCTCACAGACCTATAATAGACTTTATCCTCCACCGTACCTAGGAGCAGTCATGTCCTTTCCTTTACATTTTATTTTATTTATTTTCACTCACATAGGACAACATACGATGCCATGTCAGGCAGTTTTAAAAACCAAAAGAACGAAACCAAGTAGTCTTGCCACACGTTGCAGCACTGACCAACTCTCAGTCATACTGAGTCGAATAAACAGTTACAAAGAGCAAGTACTCTGTAGGACACCAGATTTCCTGGAACTGGAGATACATACAGGCAGTTGTAAGCTGCCTTGTGGGCTCTGGATCGTTGGTAAGAGCAAGAAAGACTCTCAACCCCCATGTCATCCCTCCAGAGCAGTAAACAGAAATCTTTAAAGGAAATGTTTAAGATGACATGATGGCTGTTATCAGCTGCCCATCTCGACAGGACCTGGAGTCACCCAGCAGCCAGCCTCAGGGACAAAGATTCTCAACCTGTGGGTCGCGACCCCTAGTTGCGCTAATGATCCTTTCAAAGAGGTTGCCAAACATCATTAGAAAACTCAAATGTTTACATTAAAATGCCTATCAGTAGCAAAATTATAGTTAAGAGTAATGACAAAAATAATTCTCTGGATTGGCGTCACCACAACATGAGGACCTGTATTAAAGGGTTACACTATGAGGAACACTGAGAACCACTGCTGTAGGTGCACAACTAAGGGTTATGTTGCCTGCAGGTGCACTATTGAGGGTTTATACTTATTATGTTCTTCTTGTGGAAAGATCAACTTTAACAACAGCCGGGACCATTCCCTTAACAGGGATCTGCAACTAGATCAAGGGGAGAAAAAGAGCTGAACACGTTTCTTGCTCTCTGACCTGTTCTCTCAAGCTGCTGTGATTCCCCCAGATGCTGGACCAACTGCACCCTTCTTTCCTAAATTGTCCTTGTCTGAGTGTGATCTAACTGTGGAACTCTGGCTGGCCTGGAACTCACAGAGATCTTCCTGCCTCTGCTTCCAGGACGCTAGAATTAATAGTGCCTCACCATGCTCAGCAGAGAAAATTTTTTTTTTGTCACAATAAAAAGAATTATATACAGGTAGTCTCACCCATCCTTAATCCGAGCACTTGGGAGGCAGAGCAAGTTCCAGGAAAACCAGGGCTGCACAGAGAAACCTAGTCTCAAAGAACGAATTTAAACATTTTTTTTAAACCAGCTCCATTTCTCAAGTGACTATGAATTTTCTTAGCAATATGAAATTTTGATGTGATGATCTTCCCACACCATTGTATTCATATGTGAGAAAAATTAACATAATTTGAATTAATACCCCTTACTATTTGTTATTTACATTTATGATATATATGTAAGTAGAGCCATATATGATTAATACAATTCCTTGTGAGTCCTCCGGTGATTATTGTAAAAGGCAAGACTGACAAAGATTTGGGGGAAACAATATTGAGAGAAATGATGTATAGAAATAGGGATCCAGGACATGTATACAGAGATGAATGATCCTACAGAGGTAAATTATGTCTGAATGTTGGCATAAAAATTAATTGATTTAAAGTTCTTCAATTTTTTAAAATTAAAAAAAATATATTGCCAAGTATAGAAGTACTTGTTGTTAATTTCAGGGGCAGGGGAAGGCTGGGAATGACAGAGGCTTGGAGAGTCAGGGCTCCACAACTCTTGCTTCATCTCTGAGGAAGGAAGCCTGCCCACTTGGTAGGGATGTTCCAGGACTTCAGTGGGCAGAACCTCAAGTGTGATGTTTATGTTCTCATCTGTTTAGAGTTGCTGTGTGGATTAGATGAAATTACAGCGTGACCCTTGATAGCTTATCTGTGAAGGAATGAGCCAATTCAAACAAAATTACAGTATAAAGGCAGGTTTATTGGGGGCAATTCTTGGGCAGGTTCAGCAGTCCCAAGGAATGAGGCCAGGAAGTCATAAAGCAGACAGGGAGACAGAGGGAAGAGGACTAGAAAGTTCAGGGTAGAGGGTGGGACATGCCAGCCCTGCCCTGTAACAGGTAGGGATTGAAGGATGTTGGGAGAACCTAAAGGCCAGGTCCACTTTGGAAAATTAAAAAGTACCTCAACTGCTTGTCCTTTGTCTAAAACCCAACAATCCTCATAGATGTATTCATTGCTTCAAAGAGAAGTAACCCAAGAGTTACGTGTAGAAACCAGACTCTACTGGTCTGACGTTAACCCCCCTCCTGTAAGTATACTAGCAGTGTCTCAGAAAATCTTGCTTTTCTTAGTAACTCTATATTGATTAGAAGTCAGTCTTACTAGAGTAACAGACTAAACCACTTGTGATGAAATAATTCACAATAATCACTCTCTGTGTGCAATTTTTGTTTTTCCATCTTATGACTTAGAAAACTGAGCATAGTACAGTCAGGCAGTTTCCCCCAAAACATGTGTTTTGTAAGTTTTAGAGCCTGTATTCTCCATAAAGTATATTTCTGCCATACTATCTGTAGCACAATACCATTGGTTGGGTGACTCACAGTGAGCAGAAATGAAAATCCACAAAACTGAGTATTGAGGCATGGGGAGAGCCATGCTTCTGCTTTCAGCACGGTGCTTTGAACACCTTCACACAAGTTCAAACCAGAGGAAAAAGGAAACCAAATGGATCCAAGCTCACCTTTTATAACAGTGTTAATCCCACCTACTCCTGGGTAGGTGGTGTAATCTCATTGCTGGGAGCAAAGAGTCACAAGAAGGAATTTACAGAAGGAAGGATTCGATCAAAGTCTGAGGATGCAATCTGCAGGAATTGGAAGGCATGACAATGGGGGTAGCTAGGGTTATGTCAGCAAGACCGTGAAGCTGTTCATTCACATGGTTGTGGTCCAGCGAACAGAGGGATATATGTAGATATTTACACATACATGTTATATTTATATACATGCATATATATTATATTTATATAATATAATAAGGGTTGTACTATAAGACCTAAGACACTTTCACAGTTACCAGCTTTCTATAGCTGTTCCCACCCAGGTCCCACAGCCTCCAGAAACAGCATTGGGGATCAAGTGTTCACACACGTCAGACTTTGGGGAATATGCCACACTCAGACTGTAACAAAAGTCTCACCATTCAACATTGGAGTGATGGCAATTAAATATTAACACAATACTGGGTGTGGAGGCCACACACTTGTAATCTTAGCACTTAGCAGGTCCAGGCAGGAGAATGTCTCTGGATGTTAGGCTGCCTCACACTATGCAGAGTATCGAGAGACAGGCCATGCTATCTAGCAAGATTCTGTCTCAAAAACCAAAACCAGGTGTGGTGGTGGTGCTTATAATCTTAGCACTTGGGAGACAGGGAATTTAGAATCATGAGTTTAAGGCTAGCCTCAGATGCATAGAGAACTCCAGGCCAGTCTGAGGTACAAAGTTGTAGTGGGATATCATCCCACTGCATTTGTATAGAGCTCAGCGATTGGGCTGTAGGAGAGGAAGGCGGAGTGAGGAGTCGGAAGGAGAAGGAAGAGGAGAGGAAGAGGAGGAGCTGAAAGGAGAGATGTAGGTACAATGGAGAGCCATGCATGTATCAAGAGCAGTCCTGGGTAACAACTTATCTAAGTTAGTTAGTTGGTGAACACTTTCAATTGTGTGGGCATCTTGTTAGTTGAACATTATCAAAAGTATAAAGCCTTTGGATAATCTTTAAACATTAGAGTCTCATTTCTACTGTGTGGATGGCAGGATGGTCTGGGCTCAGCCCAGCCTTGTGGAGACAGTATGAAAGATAGGCAGAGCCATCTCCCACGCTGGTGTCTTGTTGGTGGCAGGGGCAGTGCCACAAGACAGATCGGGTGCTGCCGCTTTAAATATTATCCGCAACACAAAGTGTGCTCTGTCTCAAAACAAACAAACAAATAAACAAACAAAGGAAAAACATTTGGTCTGAGCATGGCAGCCCACACCTTTCATTCTAGACCTCAGGAGGCAGAGACTATTGGATCTCTGTGAGTTTAAGGTCAGTCTGGTCTGCATGAAGAGGTCCAGGCCAGCCCAGACTACAAAGTGAGTGTTGTAGACAATATTTAATCTCAAATTGGGGGTTTCTACCCTGCCTTTGGTCACTCAGTTCCCAGATAAAGGATACACACACAACTTTTATATTTAAAATAAGTCTTAAATGCTCTAGAGCTGGGCAGATTTCTAGCCACTAAGCTATTATGTCTATCTACTTCTCTGCCAATAACCCTGAAATATAACTTGCCATCTTCCATCTGGGCTGCTCTTAACCCCAATTGTCCAGCCCTCATGGCCATTTTTTTTATTACTCACCTACCCCATGGTATCTCTCCTCTCTTCACCCTCTCTCTTCTCTTTCCACCTCTCTCTCCTCCTTCCTAGTGGTCTCCTGCGACCCCCAAGCCCAGAAACCCAAACCACTCCTATCTCTCTTCTGTCCAATTGTTGGCCGTAGGCACCTTCATTCACCAGTTGGGGGCAAGGTTACATAGCACCGCTCTTTCCAGGGGCAAGCAGGCCTTGGGAGCCAGTATTGAGCGTTACAATCCAAATCAGCTGACCACACCTCAAGAAGTGAGATGGCGTCTCTAAAGCAAAGCAAACAAAGCAGTAAGAAATAAAAGGTTGCAGCTATGCATTTTGGAGGGGACAGTCAGTGAAATCCTAGCACCCTGTAACACACTATAGCTCTCTGTTTGTCACCAGGCCTGTTGGACTGCATGTCCTGGGGAACACCATTCCTCCTTCCTCTCATTTATTTACTTGCTTGTTTTATTCCTAACCTACCCCACATTTTCCCCTTTGTCTTCATTGAGACAGAATCTCACTGTGTAGCCCAGGCTGGTTTTGAACACATAATCTTTCTGCCTGTGCCTTCCCCATGCTGAGATTATGGGCATGTGCCATCAAACCCTGCTACCTAAGCCCTTTAAATAGACCCACAAAAACCAGGCCTTTAACATTGCTTAAAAATTTAAGAGTCAAGCAGGGATTCTAAAAGTGAACTCTGCGTGCTCTAGACTTGACATTTTATTGAGTTACTTCTTGAGGTAGGGTGTCATGTAGCTCTGGTTAAACTGGAGTTTCAACCCTCAAGCTTCTGTTATTGTTTTATTGAGGCTGGATCTCACACAGTTCAAGTTAGTCATAGGTTCCTTTTGTAATTAAGGGCATAACATTGAACTCCTGGAGCCTCCAGCCTTCAACTGCCAGATGTGAGGAGCACGGGCATACACCACCACAGAAGGGCTCCTAGTCAGAATTCACTGGTCAAATTTCTCTAGTTCTCTTCAAAATTCGTGAGTGATCAGTCATTTGTAAACCATGGGAAAAGATAAAAAATGAGTCCGTTTCAATCTTCCCAGATAGCAGGGAGAGTTGTAATCGTTAATTAAATATTCAAGACTTCAAAGCAGCCTTTGGAGAGATGAGGAGTGAACATAGCACAGGCACCATGTTCACAGGGCTTTGTAACCTCGATTAATTAGTGTTTACACCCCACCGTGAGGTCACTGCATAATAGCAGAGAATATAATTACGCGTTATTATTACACAAATGCGCTATTACATTGAAACGCTCATGAGAATTGTTAATATTAAGAAGTGCTATCTAGCCAAGCCCATAAAAATATGTATGTGTGCATGCATGCATGTATGTATGCATGTATGTATGTATGCATGTATGTATGCATGTATGTATGTATGCATGTATGTATGTATGTCAATAGCTCTTCTGCTACCAGGGAAGTCCCCTAAGTCGCTTTTACAAACAAGCTAAAATTTTGCTTTGCTTGATCTTGTCCAGGTCTTATGCAGGTTTGAGTTCATGAGGGCAACACCATGTCATGTCCAGGTCCTAAGACAGCACTCAGAGCTTTTCACAGCAGCATTCCCCAGCTTCAGAGAGCTGTCCCTGGCTCTCGCACTCTCTCCTCCCACTTCTGTGATGCTGTCTAACCCCTGCATGGGATGGAGGAGGTGGTTGCTATAGATAC